>NC_140180.1:90874562-90882062 GCF_963971535.1 Notolepis coatsorum
CTCAGCGAAGACTCTCTCTGCCCCAGCGTGGTGCACATCCTCGTCGTATTTCTTTATGATGAGCTCGGTGACCTTGTGTCGGCTGTTGAGGACTATAGGGAACTTGACGTCATCCGTTAAGTCCGGGGCTCGTCTCAGACGACCACCCACTCTGATGAGGTCATGGGCGTCGCGCTCAGGAGCCAGGTGGAGCAGTCTGCTGTCTGACGGGACTGGCTTTGATCCCTGCAGACAGTCTAGCTTGTCGGGGAACGAGTCTCTTTGGGCTCGCTGTAGCAGAAGGAGTTCTGCTTCTTCGTAGTTAGCTGCATTAATGTCAGTAGTGGAGGGAACCTCAGGGTGGTGCCACAGGAATGTCTTTAACTGCGCACTCTCAAGGGTGGGGCAGTCGTCTATGTTAGGGTCGGTGGGGACTGGTGTGTGCGTCAACCCACAGAACATAGATTTCTTAATCTCTGCCTCCTCTTGACTAGCCTCCCGTGGGTTGGGGTTAGGCCACTCTTCTTCCGGGAGCTTGAGGAACTCGGGACCGTCACTGTAGATATTGTGACGTGTGAGGTCATCTAGGGACATCCCCCGTGTGATGACATCTGCTGGGTTCTGTTTTGTGTCCACGTACCTCCAGCATGCTGATTCTGTTAAGTCTTGGATCTCTGTGATTCTGACTCCCACGAAGACCTTGTATCTACACGAATCGGACTGGATCCATGTGAGTACGGTCATGGAGTCTGACCACAGGATTGTTCTTTGCACCGGGATGGTGAGTTCACGTTGGATTAACGTGGCGAGTTGCGCGCCTACCAGAGCTGCGCAGAGCTCTAGCCGCGGGATCGATTGTTGCTTGCGGGGGGCTATCCTTGAGCGAGCCAGGATGAAGGCTGTGTGTATTTCTCCTCCCTCCTCTCGGGCCCGCAAGTAAGCCACCGAGCCGTAGGCTACTTCTGAGGTGTCGCTGAAGACGTGCAGGTCCATCTGGCACGTCTCCAGCCGCACTGTGGGTGGGAAGCAGCTGCAGCGCATGTTCACATTTGGGAGCGAGTTGAGTTCCTTTTCCCACTCTCTCTAGGTGGAAGCGAGGTGGTCGGGTATGGGGTCGTCCCAGCCCTGTTCCTTGTCCCACAGCTCTCATACAATCATTTTTGCCCTGGTGGTGTAAGGTAGGATACATCCCAACGGGTCATATTGTCTGGCGAGTGTTCTGTATACACTCCGTCTGGTGGTCGGTAGAGAAATCGACATTCCCTGCTCCGTGGTCAGGGGTGTGTATCTGTAATGGAGCGAGTCTGTTTTGAAGCGCCAGACTAGTCCTAATGTCATTTCTTGGGCTTCACCTGGGATGGTCGCCATCCAGGTCTCGCTGCTTGCTGCCTTGTTCTCTGGGGAGAGGCTGCGAAGTACTTGAGGGTCGCTGCTGGCCCACTGCCGGAGATCAAAGCCGCCTTTGATCAGGGAGGCGCGGAGCTTGAGTAGGAGGGCTTCGGCTTCTTCTGGCGTCGAGACGCTTTGCAGACAGTTGTCCACGTAGAAACTCCTCTCTACACTTTGTCTGACCTCCTCGTCAGCTGCTGGGTCCTCTGCGACATGTTTTTGCAGTGCGAACGTAGCACAGCATGGGCTGCATGTGGTTCCGAAAGGGAGGACCTCCCATTGGTAGATGGATGGTTGCTCATCCCCGATCCTCTCTCTCCATAAGAACCGCAGCAGGGGCTTGTCCTCTTCCACTAGTCGCACCTGCAGGAACATCCCTTTGATGTCGCCGCTGATGGCCACCTTGTCTTGGCGGAAACGAAGCAACACGCCTAGTAGAGAGGGGCCGAGTGTTGGGCCGGGCAAGAGTTCTTTATTCAGATTCTGTAGTCCGATCTGGTAGCTGCAGTTGAACACAATACGATCCTTGCCGTTGTGGTGGACCTTGTGGTGGGGCACGTACCATGATTCGGTCGTCTGGTCGGCCTCTTGAATGTCAATTTTCTTTATGTGTCCCGCTGTGATTAGCTTGTCAATCTCAGCGCGGTACACAGTGGCTTGAGTGGGGTCTTTGGCTAGACGCCGCTCGGTGTTCAGTAGATATCGCTCCGTTGCTTCTTTTGAGGCGTGGAAGGTGGGCATACCCTCTCGCCTCAAGAGTGGAGTTGCGTATCTCATCACTCCATTGACCTCGACTCTCTTTGTCCTCTGCTCGAGGAGGGTTATGGCATAAGTGTCTTCCTTTGATCGAACGAGTTTCTTTTCATTCTTAAAGGGCATTGCGTCTAATGTCCATAGCCTCTCGACGTGCTGTAAGAGGGTGGTGTCTTCTTCTTTTATTCTTGAGTGGAGGCAGCGAGTGGCTGCTGGTCGGTTGGGAGACCTGGAGAGGGGGCCTTGTATTGTCCATCCTAGGCGGGTCTCGACTGCTGCTGGACAGCCTCTGGGCCCGATGTGGACCCGGTCCGTTGGGACGATGAGGTGTGCGTGGTCGGATCCTATGTGCAGGGTCGGGGTGGCGCCGTCGATGAGCGGTATAGGTAGTTGACGTAGGTGCACGTATTTTTCCATCAGCTTGGGGATGGGGTAGGTGTACTGTGACAGGCCTATGTCTTGGCTGGTGAAGGCGTTAGTAATCCTATACTGCTTCTCGGGCTGCCCGACTGCTGCGATCGTGAAGGAGACATTTTCACCCTTTATGGTCTTCAGGTCTCTTCTTATAGTACGGATTGTCATTGTTTCTTCGCTCCCCCGCAGACCCAGCCGGGCTGCGGCGGATGCGAGGAGGAGAGTCTTTTCTGACCCATCGTCCAGGACGGCGTAAGTGTCCATGACCTTGTCCTCGTAGCTTAATATCACTCGGACCACTTTCAAGAGCACTCGGGAGCTCCCGCTGCTGGCGGGGTCGATATACATGACGTTCACTCTCGAGCTACTTGGGGGTGCGAGTTTCTTCTTGTTGCTGTCATGCAAGACATCCAAGTGGGCGCCATCACACTTGCTGCATTTCTTCTTTAAACGGCACTCGGCTGCCATATAGCTGCGCGCGCAGCGGAAGCAGCGGCGGTTGGCTTTGATCCACTGACTCACCTCGTCAGCGGTCATCTTCTTGAAAGTGTCACATTGAGACAGACAATGTTCTTTCTCGCAGTACTGGCATACAATCTTCCACTTCTCTTTCGTCGAGGGGGTGTTGTGGTTCTTGTGCTGCGGTACTGATTCGGCTTGGTGCATAACGGTCACCGACCGGCGGTTATCATTAGATCTCCGAGGTCCATCTCTTGGGCTTGGTCCGCTCCACACGAACGTATCCAGTCGTAGGCTGCTGACTTCTCTCGCAAGGAAGTCGGCCAGGTCTAGGAGGGATGGCTCGGGACCGTCGGGATCACGGTGGTCTCTCTGCCGCCGAAAGCGCTCTTGGCGGGCTGGAGGGAGCTTCTCTAGTATTTGTTCTACATTAGAGTTAGCATATAGTTCATGTCTCCCTTTTTCCTTTTGGGACCCCAGCATCCCTACCAGGGATTGTACCTTGATAGAGAGGTCATCCAATGCTCTATTGTCTTTGGCTGGGGGGAGACGGTCAATATTCCTTATTTCTTGTATCACGTAGTCCCATATGCGTCCATAACGCTGGTCGAGGGCCACTAGAGCCGCGGCGTATATGGGGTGCTTGAGTTGGAATATGCCAGCGCTATATTATGCGCTCTGGGCACCTTGAGATGCTTGAGGAGGATGGCATATTTGTACGACTCATCAGGGACGTCGGACATCATAGTCTCTAAGCACATCCGTAATTCCGTGTACTGTGCTCTGTCCTCGTGCGTAAAGTCTGGGAACGTCGGTGTGCCAAGGTACGATGCCATGGATGGCTGGCACATCGGTGAGCGTTGGGGAAGAGGCCTCCTGGGCGAGTCTCCCCGTACGTGTTGTCGTGGGCTGGTACTTGGTGGGTACCAGAGGCCGGGTACCCAGGTGCTGTTCCTCGGTGCTGACTGTGCGTCAAACTCACCCGTGAGTTGAGTCGGGGGTTTGTAGCGCAGTGACTCGGGGGTGAAGTCTGGGCTGTACTGGGCCTCCTGGTCCTGAGTACGTCGCTGCTGGTGGGCTTGACCTTCCTCCTCTTCCTCTTCCTCTTCTAGGTCTTCTAGGTCTTGAAGTCTTCTATTCAGTCTCTCGGCTACGTAGGCCGGTTCTTCCCGGTTGCTGGGTCTCGTATGGACCGGTCGGGGAGGGGGTTCGGAGACCTAGATAGGATCCTTCTGTTGGCCGGGTTCCGGGTCACTTGGTCGGGTAGGGGAAGGTGCCCTAGACCCTTGTCGTGATGATGTCCTGGAGCTCCGTGCGGAGAGAGGGGGTGTCGCCCTGGCAATCAATTGTTCTATTATCTGCGCCTGCAGCCGGTCGCGCTCTGCTTCGCGCTGGGCGTGGGCTGCGTCGCGCTCTGCTTCGCGCTGGGCATGGGCTGCGTCGCGCTGTGCATTGGCGGCGGCGCGCTGTGCATCGGCGCGGTCTCTTTCAATGTTCTCTTCCGTCTGGAGGCGTCTGGTCTCCAGTCGTATGCGGTCGTCTTCACTCCTTTGTTGCGCCTGGAAGCGCTCGCGCTCGGTTGCAGAGTGTTCGCGTTCACTAAGGGCTTGCGCTTGGAGTTGCGCGTGAAGACGTTCTCGTTGGTCTGCAGATTGTTCGCGCTCGCTCGTCTGTTGAGCCTGAAGGCGTTCTTTTTCCATGGTAGAGTGTTCGCGCTCACTTAGTTGTTGCGCCCGGAGGCGCTCTTGTTCCATGGAAGAATGTTCGTGCTCACTAAGCGTCTGTGCTTGGAGTCGATCGCGTTCAGTGGAGGCTGCCAGGGTGGCGATGAATGCCTGCGCCAGCATCTGGTCCGCTTCGCTGGGGGATGACACTGACGGAGGTGATCGGCTTCTGACAGTGCTCGTTGGAGATCTGTTCTCTTGGCGCGCCCCGAGGTCCATCTCCTGGGCGCGCTTCTCTTCTGGTCGTGTGTCGGGTTCTGTCCCTGGAGCGCCTTCTTTATCCTGGAGCTCTCCGGGGATTATACCGTTGACGTTGTCTGGGGGTATAGTCATGTAATGTCCCCCCTGGTCCCCCCCGTGAGCTTGGTCAGTTTCGTTAGAACCCACTAGGGTCTCTACTGGCAGGGTCGCCTGGTCGGTAGGATTTGACATGCTTTGACAATCCGCTTTATCCGCATTTAACGTCTGTTTAAAGCTAGGTATTAGACTGACAGCGTATTCCTCTAGATAGGGAGGTGGCTGACGTCTGCGCTGCGGGCGTTCTAGCTTGGGAGAGCCGCTTGGGGAGTGTTCACCGCTGGCCATGGTTAATATCAATATTATATTAGATATTACACTGATACCATCCGGCTCGAAGGACCAATTGTAACTGAGGGGTACAATTCCCTGACTGTATTGAGAGTATGGTATTATTAAACCACTACTTAGTTATGTACTTTAATTACTGGCCATACAGTACATGAATATATATGGTGAACACCCACACAAGAATACAGCAATGACACATAAAGTTCTATTTAGAGGATATTTATTATTATCAGAGCAAGCAACGTTAAGTTACAGATTGAGAATTATACTCGCGCTTGTAAGGCGAAGAACACACGTAAAGTAGGTCAAGAGCGTAAGTCAATGAGAATAGTAAGATGGGTCTAAACTGACGCCACCTGTAGCATAGCAATTACATAAGGCACACTAGTACCAGCTGGAGACACTGGGGGGTTCCCTCCGGGTGTAAGCCGGCAGGGTAGAGGAATGTTCGGGTGCAAAGTCTGGGTCAACGAGGAATAACGAGGTTCCAGATACAGGAACCAGTGCAGTACTCCCTTGATCGGTAGACAAAGCAACAGCTATAATCCAGTATGCCCGACAGCATGGATGAAAGCTAGCCAGCCTCCTCCTAGAGGCGGGCTCGAGGGATGCTCCTCACTGGGGTAGATCCCACACGATAGTGGGGTAGACGGTTCTCTGCTCCAGCAGTCACGGTACCAAAGCAATATAATCCAACCAGAAAAAGGTTCTGCAGTCGCCGGGGTAGGTTCTCCGGTGTACATATCCAACGGTTCTCGTCTAGGACTCCTCGGGTGGTGGCACGAGTTTAGGCCGCCCAGCCTGGATAAGTGCACTAGCTATATACACGACGAACCGGTGGTAATGCTGGTCACTGAAGAACGGAAGCCGCACGATACACTATAAATGATAGACTATTACTTCACATTAGAATAAGTCGAACTCAACGATACTGCATTAAACTCTGACACTTTAGCAATCTATTCGCACACGGTTCTCAAGGCTCTATTCAGAGGCAAAGTTGCCCACTTCACGGCACGTTGTCTCGTGGTGAAGGCTTTACTAGTAATGAACGAATTGCTGCTGTTTCCACCTGCGCCGTATTTATACGTAAGGTGAATTATCTAGTGCCAACCTCAGTTCTGTCTCGTATTACTGCGCAAACCTGGACATGTTGAGACATGCCTTGGCGTTGCCTTTGAACTTGCCATTGGGGGTATGGTCGTTGGCGCCTAGGGGTCGCTGTCCAATAGGAGAACGAATATTATGGTCTGGTTTGTACCCAGGTAAAGGGATATTCCGTGTATATATACAAAGAATATACAAGGGATATCAAACGATATACAAATATTATACAAGGGATCTCAAGCAATAAATATATATATTCGGTTTAATCTGACCCTTTGTAACAACCACCAACACCAACACCACCAACACCACCAACACCAACAACACCACCAACACCAACACCAACACCAACACCAGCAACACCAACACCACCAACACCACCAACACCACACCACCACCAACACCAACACCACCAACACCAACACCACCAACACCAACAACACCAACACCACCAACACCACCAACACCAACAACACCACCAACACCTCTAACACCACCAACACCAACACCACCAACACCAACACCACCAACACCAACACCACCAACACCAACACCACCAACACGACCAACACCAACACCAACACCACCAACACCAACACCAACACCACCAACAACAGGCTTCCCACCCTCCAGAACATTTACAACAAGCGGTGCAGGGGGACGGCTAAGAGAATTATTAAGGACTCGAGCCACCCGAACAACTGCCTCTTTGAACTGCTGCAGTCAGGCAAGCGATACCGGAGTCTTAAGGCGAGCACAGAAAGACTCAGAAGAAGCTTCTATCCTCAGGCCATCAGGTTGCTCAACAAACAATAAACACTATGCAACAACCATCAAATGCACACAGCACACACATCCACACGCACACACTCACTTAAACAAACAACACACTGCAGCACCCACTCTCCACACTTTAGATCACACAAACACACTTTATATTTATTGATAAAGGATTTGCACTACAACTCGTACACCTACTGTAAATTGTACCTAAATTGCACCTCATCCCATTTCTGCCTTGCACTATATAGTATTGTATATTAGTACACTGCATAGTATTGTATATTATATGGTAACTCAGTTACGT
>NC_140180.1:90887062-90889562 GCF_963971535.1 Notolepis coatsorum
CTGAAATGTAATGGAGTAAAAGTACAAAGTATACAAACCTAATAATACTCAAGTAAGGTACAAATCCCCCAAAACAGTACTTAAGTATTGTAACAAAGTACAATTACTCAAGTACTTTACACCCCTGGTGGTACCAAGGAAACTACCTGACCCTTACAGGTATAATGCGTAGAATTATTCTCATATCATTCTCATTGTATAATTAGACTCATACAAACCTAATCCCTCTCAATCATCACTTAAAACAATTTAAAGCCCAACATCCAGGTTAAACCCTACTGATCAGTTATGGGTAGTTTACATCATTGGTATATAATTTCATTATTTATTTTTTTCCATTTGACACCGGAAATGCCACTTCGAAAGAGTTAAAAAGGTCCACGCACGAATAACATGCACGCGCGAATCAAAAAAGCTTATCAAACGCCGACGTCACTACAGGTGCATATTAATGAGCCGAATCTAAAAGCTTATCAGACGCTAGCACGGCCGTGACGTCACTTCAGGAAACGTATGCCTTATGCCCGTCCGGGTCATAGTACTAGATCAATGGTGGCCCACTCGGTGCATCACAGTTAGCCTATAGCTCCACCGTCCCTGCTACAGTCGGGACCACTACAGCTCCGCCGTCCCTGCGGGTGGTTCTCTCCTCTTTGTGTGCCCCCGTCCTCGCGGGTGTCCTGCGGAGGAGCTTGTGGACGCGACAACAGCGGCGGCCGTAGGGTGTTTGAGCCTGTAGCTTTAGTTAGCTCATAGCTATCGTGTACCACTAGCCTTTACGGGCTCGAGCACCCTACGGCTGCCGCCGTTGTCGCGTCCATGGGCCCCCCGGCAGGGTACCCGTGGGGACGGGGTGTACAAAGAGGAGAGAACCATTTTGGGTCGGCCGTTCATGCCGGCCAGCGAGCCGGATGTCGGGATATGTTGTTAGCACAATAGCTACCAAGCTAAGCTATGTTAGCTACTAACGTTATAAACACAATATGTGTACAACGACACAATGATTTCCATTATTACAAATATGGTAACGTGGTTGTGGCTTTTACAAATAGTGGTTAGCTTTAGAGATGGATGGCTATAATCACGGAGCAATAGTGTTAGGTGAAACAGATACATTTTCATTCGGCTAGTAGTAGCAAGCATATATTTATGGTAGCAAGGCTCTCTGCCTGCAGTGCCTGCCACTAGCTGTGTGTGACTCTCAGCGCCCCCTGGTGAGCCCCCTGGTGCCCTGCACCTGTTGTGACGAGATCATTTCGATTACACACGCACGTTATGAACCATTGATTAAAATATCCACGTGCGTGGTGATTGTGTTGGGCAGACAAAATGTTTGATAAAAACGCTAAAACTGGGTCAATTTCAATACTTTTTTTTCCTTCTTCATGAAAGTCACTGTTGGCCTAGTCCACATTGTTTATTGAACAAAAATACAACGTGAAGGTTGGCCTTTAAACAACGGCATGCAAATTTCTCAATTCTGATTGGCTGAAACAGTCATTTTACACGTATGTATTCTTCACAATTCCACGCTCCTGGTCCCAGGACCCGCCCACAACCGAATCACATCACTCCGCTGTTCGACTTTGTAGAGGGAGCGGAGAGCGGAGAGGGGAGGAGACGAGAGGGGACAATAATCTCTACAAATGGATATGTTGATAGCGCCATAACGGGTCCTACTAATCACCCCAAAGTACCAGAAAATACCCCAAAATACCCAAATATACCCCAAAGTATACCCCAAAATACCAGAAAATACCCCAAAATACCCCAAAGTATACCCCAAAATACCCCAAAGTACCAGCAAATACCCCAAAATACCCCAAAGTACCCCAGAATACCCCAGAATACCCCAAATTACCCCAGAATACCCCAAAGTATACCCCAAAGTACCGGAAAATACCAGAAAATACCCCAAAATACCCCAAAATACCCTAAAATACCCCAAAGTATACCCCAAAGTACCAGAAAATACCAGAAAATACCCCAAAATACCCTAAAATACCCCAAAGTATACCCCAAAGTACCAGAAAATACCAGAAAATACCCCAAAATACTCCAAAGTACCCCAAAATACCCCAAAGTATACCCCAAAGTACCAGAACATACCAGAAAATACCCCAAAATACCCCAAAGTATACCCCAAAGTACCAGAAAATACCAGAAAATACCCCAAAATACCCCAAAGTACCCCAAATAGTGTGTAATAGTGTAATAGTGTAATAGTAGTAATAGTGTGTAATAGTGTAATAGTGTGTAATAGTGTAATAGTGTAATAGTGTGATAGTGTGTAATAGTGTAATAGTGTGTAATAGTGTAATAGTGTAATAGTGTAATAGTGTGTAATAGTGTAATAGTGTGTAATAGTGTAATAGTGTGCAATAGTGTAATAGTGTGTAATAGTGTGTAAAAGTGTAATAGTGTGCTAGTGTAATAGTGTAATAGTGTGTAATAGTGTAATAGTGTGTAATAGTGTGTAATAGTGTAATAGTGTGTAATA
>NC_140180.1:90892062-90902062 GCF_963971535.1 Notolepis coatsorum
CCTTGGCTGCGCCTCGGGCCTAACAACCACCCCTAGGCATGGTTTATTGTTCACAAACCACTCCTGCGCATGATGTAATGCTTAAGTATAGACTCATATAAACATAATCCCTCTCAATCATCACTTAACCCACTACAAGTGTGTGGTGGTGTGTCTATCTGCAGAGACCCCTCCCTCTCCCCAAACATTCCACGCAAGGCAAAGATACACAACACAACATACTCAAACCTACAACAAATGTACTGGATCTGCTTTTATTTTTCAGAGGTAATATATCTGTAAAGACACATCAAATGCCAAAACAAACACGTACCTTTGACTCAGAATTGTCTGTGTTATTTAAATATCTGCACAGCAGTAGTTTGTTTATACTTGTATAGTATGATATTAAAACTAGGTCCCCAAAATGAATGGAAGTGAATGAGGAGCCTGACACCTGGGAGGAATGGTGGTGTTGACAGCAGACGACAGCAGTGGTCGCTAGTAGGGATGTCCCGATCCGATCACGTGATCGGGATCGGGGCCGATCACGTGATTTTCCGAAGATCGGGATAAAATAAAATAAAAAATAAATCAGGATTTTTTTTAATTTTTTATTTTTTACCTTTTATTTTTTATTCAACCAACATGACCATGTTCACGTCTTAAACTCATACTGAGGCCTTAGTTTTGGTTTTAAATTGCATATCATCATTCATTTATTTATTGTCACACAGAGCAGAAGAATTTTGCCAAAACAAACCAATAGTATCCAGCTGCAGAACGGCAGCCGCAGACCAGCCACACTCTCAGACCCAAACGCATTTCCTTTGATTTAATTATACATCAAATGATTTATGTCAAGGATTGCAATGCCTCACTTGAATGAAGTTAACTTTTCACCTGGATAACGTCAACATTCAGGGTGAATGTAATGTGAGAAATTGGGATTAAAAAAAAAAAGAATAAATTTTTTTTATTTTTATTTTATTTTTTATTTTTATTTTTGTGATCGGATCTGGAAAGATCGGTATCGGTAGATACTCAAAATCACATGATCGGGATCGGATCTGGAGCAAAAAAATTTGATCGGGACATCCCTAGTCGCTAGCTTACTTGTAGATTACTTTAGATAGAGGTAAGACTGCTGAAACGTCACAAGTTCTCCATCAGGCAAGCAGTACTGAAGTATACGAACAAGCAGTACTGAAGTATATGGACAAGCAGTACTAAAGTATACGAACAAGCGGTACTGAAGTATACGAACAAGCGGTACTGAAGTATACGAACAAGCAGTACTGAAGTATACGAACAAGCAGTACTGAAGTATACGAACAAGCAGTACTGAAGTATACGAACAAGCAGTACTGAAGTATACGAACAAGCAGTACTGAAGTATACGAACAAGCAGTACTGAAGTATACGAACAAGCAGTACTGAAGTATACGAACAAGCAGTACTGAAGTATACGAACAAGCAGTACTGAAGTATACGAACAAGCAGTACTGAAGTATACGAACAAGCGGTACTGAAGTATACGAACAAGCAGTACTGAAGTATACGAACAAGCAGTACTGAAGTATACGAACAAGCAGTACTGAAGTATACGAACAAGCGGTACTGAAGTATACGAACAAGCAGTACTGAAGTATACGAACAAGCAGTACTGAAGTATACGAACAAGGCAACGTTTCTTCATGAACAGGTTCATAGTCTTATGCTACCAAAGGTTATGCACCGATGTCCAGCAATTCTCTGTGACTTGGTGGTTAAAGTTAGCGTTTGGGTTATAGGTTAACGCGTTACGGTTAGGATTAGGGGCAGTTCAGTTCATTGTGCACTCTCCCCACCAAATTGTAGGACATCCAAGGAAAAGTCAGCACAGGAATAGCCTGAATGGGGACCACAAGATTTAAGGACAGCTATACCCCAGAGGCCAATCGCATACAACAAATAATTGGTTGCTCTCACACTACTGGACGGCATTACACTGCTGCTCTTTATCACAGATGTGCCGTCTTCTTCACACTCTATTATTGTCACTGCTGTGTGTCGCATGACGGTCGCTGTTGTTATAAAGGGGTGAATTAACCCGAGGGAGCGTTTCCTCGTGTCTCTGTGGCCACGGTGTAACTGAGGGCACAGAGAGGTGTTTTCAACTCGGTCACTCGGTCATCGAGACTTCATCAGATGGCCACTAGATGGGCGTATTATTCTATACGTGTTTGCATCGTACACCTGGGAGCTTGCAAGTACATTTGAGTTGTTGTACTAGGAAACTGAGTTGAAGCTAGGTTGTTGATTTAGGATAGGTGAATCACCACAGGTCAGAACAGTATAATGTCCAATGAATGCTTGTCACACACACCACCAGCCATACACAATGAGTATATTTAGGGAACTTTATTGACTGAGGTGGACATTATGAAGGTTTTTTTTGTCATGAATGCACAACGCCTAAACATTGCCGACTCTAAGAGGAGAATTGCATGCAGTCTGTGGTGCTCTTGCCTTCTTCACATGGACAAACTAAAAGTGTAAAATATAGATTTCTCAATTTTAAATAGTTTCAATAATCATTTACCACTATATCTATACCAGCTGCGTTGACAGTGACACACAGGCTGGACACACACACATGCACGCACGCACGCACGCACGCACGCACGCACGCACGCACGCACACACACACACACGCACGCACACACACACACACACACGTGCGCGCGCACCGCACGCACACACACACACATACACACACACACACACACACACACACACACACACACACACACACACACACACACACACACACACACACACACACACACACACAGCAGCGGCCCCACCTCCCAGTCCCAGCTCTCAGTGGCCCCGCCTCCTAGCTCTCAGTGGCCCCGCCTCCTGGCTTTCAGTGGCTTCACCTCCTAGCTCAAGTTTCAAGTTTCAAGTTTCTTTAATATTTGTCATACAGAAGTACAGAATACTTTTATACAAAATGCTTCTTACTGTTACGCTCCAGAGACTGTGCAAGACAAGATAAGTATGAAATAAAATAACATAGTAAAATTAGAAGTAAAAAATGAGGTCACAGTGTTCAGTTTAGACATATGTACAATGTTCGATGCAGAATAGACGTAGTTACCATACAATACAATACTGTGCAGTGTACTAATATACAATACTATATAGTGCAAGGCAGAAATGGGACGAGGTGCAATTTAGGTACAATTCACAGTAGGTGTACGAGTTGTAGTGCAAATCCTTTATCAATAAATATAAAGTGTAAAGTGTGTTTGTGTGATCTAAAGTGTGGAGAGTGGGTGCTGCAGTGTGTTGTTTGTTTGAGTGAGTGTGTGCGTGTGGGTGTGTGTGCTGTGTGCATTTGATGGTTGTTGCATAGTGTTTATTGTTCGTTTAGCAGCCTGATGGCCTGGGGATAGAAGCTTCTTCTGAGTCTTTCTGTGCTCGCCTTAAGACTCCGGTATCGCTTGCCTGACCGCAGCAGTTCAAAGAGGCAGTTGTTCGGGTGGCTCGAGTCCTTAATAATTCTCTTAGCCTTCCCCTTGCACCGCTTGTTGTAAATGTTCTGGAGGGTGGGAAGCCCCCCTCCAATTGTGCGTTCGGCTGAACGTGTCACTCTTTGTAGTCTGCTACGGTCTTGTGCAGTGCTATTCCCAAACCAGGAGGTGATGTTGCCGGTCAGGATGCTCTCTATTGTACATGAGTAGAAGTTCCTAAGGATCTTCTGACTGACTTGGAACTTCCTTAGGCGCCTGAGGAAGTAGAGGCGTTGTCGTGCCTTCTTCACAACACTGTCAATGTGTGTGGTCCATGTCAAGTCCTCGGATATGTGGGCTCCGCGGTACTTGAAACTGTTCACTCTCTCAACCGGTGCCCCGTCGATGCTGAGGGGGCTGTAGTCCTTGACCCCCGACCTCCTGAAGTCCACAATCATCTCTTTTGTTTTGCTGACGTTCAGGGAGAGGCAGTTCTCCTGACACCACTGTGACAGGTTCTCTACCTCTTCCAGGTAGGCCCTTTCGTCGTTGGCAGAGATCAGGCCCACCACTACTGTGTCATCAGCAAATTTGATGATGGTGTTGTTGTTCCGCTGTGCTACGCAGTCATGTGTGTACAGGGAGTAGAGGAGGGGGCTCAGAACACAGCCCTGGGGGGCCCCTATGTTGAGCGTGATGGATGAGGAGGTGCAGTTGCCGGCTCTTACCACCTGGGGTCTGCCCATCAGGAAGTCCAAGACCCACTGGCAGAGGTCATAGTTCAAGCCCAGGTCCCTGAGCTTGGCTATGAGTTTGGAGGGGACTATGGTATTGAATGCTGAGCTGTAGTCGATGAACAGCATTCTCACATAGTTCCCCTGCCTCTTGTCCAGGTGTGATGCTGCTGTGTGCAGCACATGGGCTATGGCGTCCTCCGTGGACCTGTTGGGGCGATATGCAAATTGCAGAGGGTCCAGGTTGATGAGGAGGGAGGAACAGATGTAGCCCTTCACTAGCTTCTCAAAGCACTTCATGGCTATGGAGGTGAGGGCTACAGGGCGGTAGTCGTT
The DNA here is from genome assembly GCF_963971535.1 of Notolepis coatsorum. Lineage (NCBI taxonomy): Eukaryota > Metazoa > Chordata > Actinopteri > Aulopiformes > Paralepididae > Notolepis > Notolepis coatsorum. Next base: position 90,896,612 of record NC_140180.1, read on the forward strand.
GAGGCAAGCGGGCGTAGATTTTTTGGGTACAGGGATGATGGTGGACTTCTTCAGACAGGTGGGGATGACAGCCTGTTCCAAGGACAGGTTGAAGATGTCAGTGAATACCGGGGCCAGTTGGTCGGCACAGACTTTTAGGACGCGGCCGGGGATGCCGTCCGGTCCTGCTGCCTTCCTGATATTCACTTTTTTAAAGATCCGTCTCACCTCATGCTCTGTTACCCTGAACACTGAGTCTCCATCAGCAGACCCCCCCCCCCCCCCATTGCCGTGGTTTGTAGGCTGGTGTTGTTATTCACAGCCTCAAACCTCGCATAGAAGGAATTGAGATCATTTGCTAAGGAGATGTCACTCTCTGCGGCCTACTATCTCTCCCCTCCTCTCCTCTCCCCTCCTCTCCTCATCCCCCCTCCTCCCATCCCCTCCTCTCCTCTCCTCTCCTCTCCTCACCTCCTCTCCTCTCCTCTCCTCTCCTCTCCTCTCCTCTCCTCTCCTCTCCTCTCCTCTCCTCTCCTCTCCTCTCCTCTCCTCTCCTCTCCTCTCCTCTCCTCTCTCCCCTCTCTCCCCTCTCTCCCCTCTCTCCTCTCCTCTCCTCTCCTCTCCTCGATCTCCTCTCCTCGATCTCCTCTCCTCGATCTCCTCTCCTCTCCTCTCCTCTCCTCTCCTCTCCTCTCCTCTCCTCTCCTCTCCTCTCCCCTCTCTCCTCTCCTCTCCTCTCCTCTCCTCTCCTCTCCTCTCCTCTCCTCTCCTCTCCTCTCCTCTCCTCTCCTCTCCTCTCCTCTCCTCTCCTCTCCTCTCCCCTCTCTCCTCTCCTCTCCTCTCCTCTCCTCTCCTCCCATCCCCTCCTCTCCCCTCCCCTCCCTCCTCTCCTCTCCTCTCCTCTCCTCTCCTCTCCTCTCCTCTCCTCTCCTCTCCTCTCCTCTCCTCTCCTCTCCTCTCCCCTCTCTCCTCTCCTCTCCTCTCCTCTCCTCTCCTCTCCTCCCATCCCCTCCTCTCCCCTCCCCTCCCTCCTCTCCTCTCCTCTCCTCTCCTCTCCTCTCCTCTCCTCTCCTCTCCTCTCCTCTCCTCTCCTCTCCTCTCCTCTCCTCTCCTCTCCTCTCCTCTCCTCTCCTCTCCACTCCTCTCCTCTCCTCTCCTCTCCTCTCCTCTCCTCTCCTCTCCTCTCCTCTCCTCTCCTCTCCTCTCCTCCCATCCCCTCCTCTCCCCTCCCCTCCCTCCTCTCCTCTCCTCTCCTCTCCTCTCCACTCCTCTCCTCTCCTCTCCTCTCCTCTCCTCTCCTCTCCTCTCCTCTCCTCTCCTCTCCTCTCCTCTCCTCTCCTCTCCTCTCCCCTTGCCCTGAGCAAACATAAATAAAACAACGCTGGGTCCTGTGGGCTGCTTTGTTTTGCTAGCTGTCTCCTGCATGCTCCGTGCCGCCTGTGATCTCCCCTGCTCAGCCGACACCTGGGCCACGGGCACACAGACCTCAGCCCGGGCCCAGGCAAAGCTGACATCCATACTGAGAGAGGTCCAGGAGCCGCAAGACAAATACCGCCCATGCCGGTGTGTGGTTTGTCAACCTCGTTGGTAGAATAAAATTACCGGGCGGTAGAAAAGAGACGCTCCCAAGTATAAATGATTAATTTCTCATATATCAACCAATAGCAACGATTGTTTAACACATATAAACTGTTGTCTAGCACATTATAAACCATTGTTTAGCACATCAAAACCATTGTTTAGCAGACATACACTGTTATTTAGCACATATAAACAGTTGTTTAGCCGATACAGTTATTTAGCACATAGAAACCATTGTTTAGCCGATACAGTTATTTAGCACATATAAACTGTTGTTTAGCACATATAAACAGTTGTTTAGCACATATAAACAGTTGTTTAGCACATATACAGTTGTTTAGCACATAGGAACAGTTGTTTAGCACAATGGAACAGTTGTTTAGCAGATAGGAACTGTTGTTTAGCACAATGGAACTGTTGTTTAGCAGATATACAGTTATTTAGCACATATGAACTGTTATTTAGCGCATAATTATAAACTGTTGTTTAGCACATATAAACTGTTGTTTAGCAAATAGAAACTTTGTCTATGTGACAGAAGAAGAGACAGAGTGAGTGAGACAGACAGACAGAGAGTGAGTAAGTGAGTGAGTGAGTGAGACAGACGGACAGAGAGACAGATCATCTCTAGGCAGCATCATACTTTTCAATACACCCAGTAAGCACAGGATGAGCTGGCCTAATGATCTGTCTAAAGCAGTTGCCTCTGTGGATCATGCATTGCTACCGCAGAGGCTTGGCTGCATAGGTCTTGGTAAAGTGGCTTTGAGCTGGTTTAAAATCTATCTGAAAGAACTCAGTGTGTCTCAGTAGAATATTATACCTCAGCTGCTCTTACTGTAAACAAAGGTGTTCCACAAGGTTCTATTTTGGCCCCTGTCTTATTCTCCATCTTTATAAATGAACTAGGAAATGGGATAAACCCAGCACGGTTTCATTTATACGCAGATGATACAGTTGTTTACACAGTGGCTTCCTCTTTAACTCAGGCCATAGAGCTTCTACACAGGATGCTTTTAATACACTGCAACACTCCTATAAATACTTACTTACTTACTTACTCCTTGCTAAGGCTAAGACTGGTCCTTAATGCAAAAAATACCAAGTACATGACCTTCTCTCACTCTCGAGCTAATACAGCTGTCCCTCCGATTCTGACACTGGAAGGGACATTGTAACTGAGGGGTACAATTCCCTGACTGTATTAAATAAGTATGGTATCATTAAACCACTACTGTCTTATGTACATTACTACTGGCCATACAGTACACAGGTATATGAGATGAACACTTCCACAATGACACGGTTCCACACAAATCTTGGTTAGAATAATATTTATTAGCAGCAATAATAGTAGATTACATTACTTTACTTAGAGTCGCGCTTGTAAGGCGAAGAATGTGCGTGAGTAAGTCAAGAGCGTAAGTCCATTATAATATTACGCAGGAGATAATGAATACCACCTGTATCTTAGGAATTATATCTATGGTACACTAGTAGGGCAGCGGGAGATACTAGTAGGGTCCCTCCGGTTGTAGGCCAGCAAGGGGAGAGGATTTGTCGGTAACGAAAGTCTGGGTCAACGAAGAATAGGGAGACTCCAGGTACAGGAGACAAGTGCAATAATCTCTTGATCCGCAGACGAATAACAGCTATTCTCCGGCATGCAGCTCCGCATGGAAGAAAGCTAGCCAGCCTCAGGCGTCTTAGAGGCGGGCTCGACGTTGCTCCTCACAGGGTAAATCCCACACAATTGTGGGTGTAGACGATTCTCCGCTCCATCAGCTACAGGACCAAAGCAAATATAATCCAGCCGAAAAGGGCTATGCAGTCGTCGGGTAGGTTATCCAGTGTACATATCCACACGGTCCTCGTCTAGGGCTCCTCGGATGAAGGCGCCAGGTTAAGCTGCCCAGCCTGGATAAGCACACTAGCTGGTACGAGGAAACGTTGGTAATGCTGGTCACTGTAGAACGGTAGCCGCACGATACACTATACATAAATAGACTATTACTGAATTAATAGAATAGGTCGAACTCGACGGTACAGCGTTAAACTCTGATACTTCAGCTATCAATTCGCACGCGGTCTCAATGCTCTATTTGGGGCCAAACGGGCCCTACTTCACCGCACGTTGTATCGTGGGGTGAGGCTTCACTTGGGTAACTCAAACTACTTCTGTATTCACCTGCGCCATATTTATACGTTAGGTGAACAAACTAGTACCAGCCTTATTCCTGTCTCGTATTCTTGCGCAGAGCCGTTCATGTCCAGGCATGTCTTTGGCGGTGACTATGAACTAGACCTTGGGGGTATGGCAGTGGCGCCTAAGGGACCGCTGTCCAATAGGAGAACGAAATATTATGGTTTGTACTAGGTAAAGGGATATTCCGTGTATATGTACAAAGAATACACAAGGGATATCAGACGATATACAAATATTATGCAATATATATCAATTAGTAAATATATATATTCGGTTTAATCTGATCCTTCGTAACAGACATGCCTTGACAAAGTAGCATCCTACAAATATCTGGGCATATGGATTGATGAAAAGATGGCCTTTGATGTACATATTGGGAACCTACTGAGAAAACTTAGACCTAAACTGGGCTTTTTCTTCCATTTAAAGAAATGTTTCCCGTCTGAAGCCAGGAAGATAATTGTGCAGAGTTTCTTTTTTTATCCTTAAGTCATTGCTAGGTAAGCTGCCCTTATATATCTCCAGACTTATGTCCTTTCATACTTGCTTATTTACTGTAATACCAGACAAGCAGCAAATGGGATGCTTTTAAATGTTCCTTTGATGCAGTCAGAGCTTGGTAAAGCTTCATTCTCCCACTATGCTCCCTTTTTATGGAATACGCTGCAAGTGAAACTTTGTCTAGAGGCACTTCCTACTGTGAATGCTTAAAGCCAGGTATGCTACGATTAGCCCTTTATGAAATATGTAACTGTTTTACCTGATGCTATTGCTGATCTGATTATGCTGCACAAATGGCCTTCTGTATTTGTATTTGATTTGTATGTTTTTTGTTTAATGCCCTTGTTTTTATGTTTTTATGTTGAAACTTGTTGTGTGCCGTGTTGGTCAGGACTCCCTGGAAGAAGAGATCTTGTATCTCAATGTGACATTGCTGGATAAATAAAGGATAAATAAAAATTTACGAAATAATGAGTCTGTGGTTGTCTGTGTGTGTGTGTGCATGTGTATGTGTATGTAGGTGTGCGGCTCAAGGATCGGACTCAACGCCCACGAGAAGTGGCACCAGCGGCAGCGTCGCTAACCCCCCTCCCCCTCTCCCCATCCCTGGAGCAAGCGTCATCATCGAACACGATGGACAGCTAAGAGATGTGTATGTATGTGTGTGTGTGTGTGTGTGTGTGTGTGTGTGTGTGTGTGCATGCATGCGTGTGCGTGATGTACAGTTTCAACAGGAAATCAGTTTAATCAGTTACATCAAGACATAATATAAGGCCAAAAATACAATACAAAATATGTTATGTATCACATGTTAGGGGGGCGACAGTGGCTCAGGAGGTAGAGCGGTCGTCTGGTCGTCGGAAGGTTCCCCGTTCAATTCCCACTCCTCCCGGGCAGCGTGCCGTTAACCCCTAATTGGTCCTGATGTGCAGGTTGGCACCCTGCATGGTTGCCTCCGCCATTGGTGTGTGAGTGAGTGAATGGGTAAAAATGTGAGGGAACAAAATTGTAAAGCACCGGATAAAAGCTGCTATATAAGAGCACCATTTTCCATTTACATGTAATATCTTCCATCAGCTATATCCTTTTGACTCTTGAGTTCCAATTTCCCGTCCCATTTACCATATCCTATATCCCCATCTAATGACCTATATAAGGCCATGGCCGGGAAATTGCCACCTTAT
>NC_140180.1:90909337-90979058 GCF_963971535.1 Notolepis coatsorum
CCCCCCGGCCTCCGCTGTCGGGCCCCTGTCTCCGTACCAGGCCTCCGCCGTCGGGCCCCTGTCCCCGTGACAGGCCTCCGCCGTCGGGCCCCTGTCTCCGTGCCCGGCCCCCGCTGTCGGGCCCCTTCTCCGTACCAGGCCTCCGCCGTCGGGCCCCTGCCTCCGTGCCCGGCCTCCGCGCCCGGCCTCCGCTGTCGGGCCCCTGTCTCCGTGCCCGGCCCCCGCCGTCTGGCCCCTGTCCCCTTGCCAGGCCTCCGCCGTCGGAAACCTGTCCTCATCCCTGTAAGCAGCCCTGGCCCGTAGCCCTGGCCCTTAGCCTTTGTCCCTGACACTTAGCCCTGTCCCTTAGCCTGTTCGCCTCTTAAAGGCACAGTGCCGCATTTTCCTTATTTCCTTGACTCTAGTGTTTTGTGTTCTCCCCTGTTCACCTCTCCAGTGCCCCTGGTCCTAGTCCTTGACATTTAGCCCTGGCCCTGTCCTTTAGCCCTAGTCCCTTAGCCTGTTCGCCTCTTAAAGGCACAGTGCCGCATTTTCCTTATTTCCTTGACTCTAGTGTTTTTGTGTTCTCCCCTGTTCCCCTCTCCAGTGCCCCTGGTCCTGGTCCTTGACATTTAGCCCTGGCCCTGTCCCTTAGCCCTAGTCCCTTAGCCTGTTCGCCTCTTAAAGGCACAGTGCCGCATTTTCCTTATTTCCTTGACTCTAGTGTTTTGTGTTCTCCCCTGTTCACCTCTCCAGTGCCCCTGGTCCTAGTCCTTGACATTTAGCCCTGGCCCTGTCCTTTAGCCCTAGTCCCTTAGCCTGTTCGCCTCTTAAAGGCACAGTGCCGCATTTTCCTTATTTCCTTGACTCTAGTGTTTTGTGTTCTCCCCTGTTCCCCTCTCCAGTGCCCCTGGTCCTGGTCCTTGACATTTAGCCCTGGCCCTGTCCCTTAGCCCTAGTCCCTTAGCCTGTTCGCCTCTTAAAGGCACAGTGCCGCATTTTCCTTATTTCCTTGACTCTAGTGTTTTTGTGTTCTCCCCTGTTCCCCTCTCCAGTGCCCCTGGTCCTGGTCCTTGACATTTAGCCCTGGCCCTGTCCCTTAGCCCTAGTCCCTTAGCCTGTTCGCCTCTTAAAGGCACAGTGCCGCATTTTCCAGTTTCCTTGACTCTAGTGTTTTTTGTGTTCTCCCATAAAGGGACTGTTCCGCCTTTTGTTCTATAATAAAGATTTGCCCATTTTTGGCTTACTCTCATACCTGTCTTGTGTTGTGCGATTGGGGTCGGTTACAAACCATAACAGATTTTATTTTTATTTTAGAAAAACATTTATTTACATAATTCTCATTACAATGTACAATGTGTATGTCAATACAATTAAATAACTAACTACACATTATATCGGGCAACGTGTGTCCCCATCACACTTAAAACCACATGAGATCTCACAATAAAAGAAATGCTAAAATACACCTGTCCTTCTGCAACACAACAAAAAACATTGAAGCTCCACCCAAACAAAAAAAGTAACCATACTTCCATTCAACACATAACCAGAAGCTTCTATCCCCAGGCCATCAGGCTGCTAAACGAACAATGAATGAACACTACACAACAACAACCACCAAACGCACATAGCACACACATCCACACGCACACACTCACTTTAAACAAACACACTGTAGCACCCACTCCACACACTTTATAGCACACACCCACTTTAAACAAACACACTGTAGCACCCACTCCCCACACTTTATATTTATTGATGAAGGATTGCACTACAACTCGTACACCTTACTGTAAATTGTACCTAAAATTGTACCTCATCCCATTTCTGCTTTGCACTAGATAGTACTGTACATTAGTACACTGCATAGTATTGTATATTATATGGTAACTCAGAACATTGTACATATGTCTATACCGAACACTGTGACCTCATTTTTCTTCTTCTAAATTACATGCTATATTATGTTATTTGATACTATCTTGTCTAGCACAGTCTCTGGAGCGTAACAGTAAGAAGCATTTTGTATGAAAGTATTCTGTACTTCTGTATGACAACTATTAAAGAACTTGAACTTGAACATGTCATCAAGAACAACATATGAGCAACCCAAAAGGGTCCCGTCAGTCCATTTGTGTCAGTTCTTATATCCAGCGCATGAAAAAAATCCCCTTCATCAGGACCTTCCGTTCCACCGAAAATATCCTGCAACAGGTATTGTTCCCCGATGCTCCGCGCTTCAGTCCAATCGTCCAGACAGACCCTGTTGTGACAGGCCGTCCTCAGCCCCAATAAAGAAGCCACTTTCTCTGACATTCACAACATCGTTCAGTGTCATTGTCCCAACTGCTTGCAGACACTGTCCAAGCCCAGGTTTACTCCCTTCCTGAATGTCCAGCCAGGTTCCACACATCAGAAGCTCCATTATCATGGTAACATTATATTATCCCGTTTCCTGAGCTTCTGCACAATTTTTCTCAGTCTAAAAACGTCCTGGGAAGTGTACCCCCCATTGTTCTTCAACCTCATTTGAGTCCTTGCTGAAAAAATAAACATCTCTAAATCTTCAAAAAAATCTTCCACTTTGACACTCTCAAATTTTTTGTTGTGTGCAGGAACTTCTGTATCTGCCTGACTGCATAAAAATTTTTCCGTTGTGAATCAGACACTTGAGAAGCATTTGGGAACTCATCTTCCTCAACACTTGAGATGTCATCCCCCCATTGTTTTTCAACCTCACCCCATTGTTTTTCAACCTCATCCTCGTCCATGGTGGACTGAGAGGAACCTGTGTCTTCTACACCCTCCTGACTCTCTTTGATCAAACTTGTCACTCCTTCCTTATCCTGAGAGCCCACCCCTCCATCACTTCCCACCACGCCATCCACTGTCTGACTGTTTACATTGTCCACCACATTCAGCATTTCCCCTATTACTTCACTTGTCATATTTTTTTTATTCCTTTTTTTACCCTGACGCGGTGTTGGGCTTGGGGGGACAAAAAAACCTCTGCTCTCCCCTGTTACCTCGCCACTTGTTGAAGGGGGGGCAGCATCTCTGATTCCCACCTCCTTACCTACACAACCACTGGTTGAGGGGGGAACAGCGTCTTTCCCGAATTTCCAGAACTCACAAAAACCACATAATCAAACTCATCAACCTTTATCTTAAAAACCAACTCAAGCTCCTCTCCGCTGTTGTTTAGAATCATTAAAACCTGTCGCCTGTGTGAGACAACATGCTTCAAAAGCTGAGATTTACATCCCAACGACATTTTTCTTATAGGGGAAATTATCCTCCCATGTCGTGCTAGTTGACTTATCAATAGTTCGTCACTGATGAATGGCGGAACGTTGGAAATAAAGACATTTCTGCCTGGTGTGGAGAGAGGATCAACAGAAAGAAAAGCCCCATCAACACTGATCCCTGATTGAACCAGTGTCCGCACCTTGTCCAATGAATCAAGAAAAATCACCACTCCTCTGTTCATTCTCGCAGCTGATTTAATATTTCTATGTCCGACAATATTTCTGCCATACTGCAGCCATACTGCAGTCCTCTACTGACACATTAGAAACAGATACCTTGATACCATGCTTTCTACCAATTTTGGAAAAGTCCATACTGGCATCTGACGTCAACCAGCAAAACAGCCTGGCCGACTGCCAAACAAACAAAACACTCCCACTTAACCCTATACACACCAAAAACACACAGCAACCCAACACTACACTATAATACAATATCACATAAACAAATTAAAAAAATAGACAGATAAAGATAGAAAAAAACTCACTACACCTCCAATCTCCAACCTCTCCAATCTCTCCAATCTCATTCCCAGCATGCACTGAGAGAGAGAGAGAGAGAGAGAGAGAGAGAGAGAGAGAGAGAGAGAGAGAGAGAGAGAGAGAGAGAGAGAGAGAGACTGTACCACAGAGAGGGGTGTCTGCGTCAGAGAAGCACATGCATCACAAAAGGGCCAGCCGATAAAAATATGCAGATACCCATCATTTAAAAAATTTAGAATATATACAGTAATGCGTCGTCCCCTAGTTAGGGTGGTTGTTTTGTACCCCACCTTCCTACGCCATTGACTCTGTTTTCTTCTTCAGTATAAATCAGCCATGAATAGTCTGCTCTGCCCACCCGCCTCGCTAACTAAATGTGTCCCTCCTGCCTCTCCTCTCCGCTGGCTCGAGGATGCAGGTGATAATATCCTGTCTTCACTCTGACTAGGAGTGAATAGTCATTCTGGCCTGCTGCCACAAACACAAATGTGTGTGTGTGTGTGTGTGTGTGTGTGTGTGTGTGTGTGTGTGTGTGTGTGTGTGTGTGTGTGTGTGTGTGTGCGTGCGTACGTGCGTGCGTGCGTGCGTGTGTGGCGCGCGCGCGCGCGCGCACGTGTGTGTGTGTGTGTGTGTGTGTGCACGAGCGTGCATACGTGTGTGTACTCTTATTAGTTATACCACTGGCCAGTATGGGTTACAACTATAGTTTATCTATCCCTGTATACATAATAATACTTTTTTTTTAATCAAATATTTTTATTTATTTTACAAAACAAGACAGACACAATACAGTAACAATAACAATAACAACACCTCACAATACCACAATAATAATAACAACAATAACATTAGCAATAACAAAAAAATAATAAACACAGAACATAACATAAAAATTCAACTTATACTATTACAGACACCACAATAGACACCACAAAAGACAATTCCTCCCCCACTACCACCTCCCACTGTCTATACATAATACTGTACATACATCAGATTACCATATTTAGTCAGTAGGTTGTTATATTTATGCCATTTAATCACTGTACACTGTGTATTGTTAATGCACTTTACTGTCACCATGCACGTTGGTTAGATGCCAACTTCCTCTCATTGTACTGTACTTAGCTTCGCTGCGTAATTAACAAAGGCTGTTGCTGGGAACCTTCAGTAGACCAGTAGTAGAGGCTCATAGTGTTCTTGGGGACACGTGGTGGACAAGATAATTGGCAAGGTAGTTTGGTCCCGTTCCATTTAGGGCTTTTTATATAAGGAGGAGGACCTTCAAATCCATTCTAAATATGACCAGAAGCCAGTGTACAGGAGCTAACATGGGACTAATGTGATCACTCCTCTTGGTTCGAGGTTAATTAATAGCATAGTTGCAGAGTTATTGTTTGTTCACTAGCTCTGCAGAGTGTGTTCTTTTCCGGAGGCCAGTAAAGAGTGCATTACAGTAATCAAGTCAGCTTGAAATAAAGGCATTGTAGCTCTCTTCATGACAGAGACACAGGTTGGTTCTTTATGAATGGGCGTTTTATTCTTAGGGCTCATCCACACCTCCTCGTCCCTCCTCATGCCCAGGGCCGGATTAACGACCGGGCCGTCCGGGCCGTGGCCCGTGGGCCTCTAGTGATGAGGGGCCAAAAAAAAAAAAAAAAATTTAAATTTAAATTTTTTTGGATGCCCCTCGTCACTAGAGGCCCCACATTTTTTTTGAATTTTTTTTTAACTTACATTTAAAAAAAATTTGAAGGCCCCTCATCACTAGAGGCCTTTTGGAGGCCCCTCGTCACAAGATGCCCCAAATTAGTATTATTATTTTTTTTACTTTTATTTGATTTTTTTGGAGGCCCCTCGTCACTAGAGGCCCCACACTTTTGTTTATTTTTTTTAACTTTTATTTTAAAAAAATTTGGGGGGCCCTCGTCACTAGAGGCCCCACATTTTATTTTAATTTTTTTTCTTATTTTGGAGATTGATGTCATACTGTGACACTGAAATGAAAACATATTTCATCAACTAAAATATTTAGTCAACAAAAATATTTCATCAACTAAAATATACAGTATGTCACACCCTGCCGTCTGCAAGTGGCTAATCTTCAGTATTTTTTCTCCTCTTCATAAGAGTTTGAGGTTTTCCGTTTGAGGTAAAAACAGCAATAAAAAGTCAAAACTTGCATCTCCACATCCCAGCCCTGACGCCTGAATACTTTTACCAACGGATTTCCAGTTCCGCGTTCGCGTTCTGCGCTCTGATTGGCCACTGATGTTTCTGGTAGCGCCAATCGTGTGACGCCTCTTTCTTTCACCGGTTAAGCTTAGACACTCTTTCGAAGTTGGTTAAGGTTAGAGTTTGTCTTAGAGCATGGCGATAGAACACCAGCCCTGCTTCCATACTCTAACCTTAACCAACTTCGAAAGAGTCGCCTAAGAAACGTCAGTCAATATTTCTATTGTATTTTTTTTCTTTTATACATACATACACATACATACATACATACATACATACATACATACATACATACATACATACATACATACATACATACATACATACATACATACATACATACATACATACATACATACATACATACATACATACATACATACATACATACATACATACATACATACATACATACATACATACATACATACATACATACATACATACATACATACATACATACATACATACATACATACATACATACATACATACATACATACATACATACATACATACATACATACATACATACATACATACATACATACATACATACATACATACATACATACATACAGCCCCACCCCCACCTAATAGACAGTCCCCTCCCCACCGTATGTAATGTATATATTCTCTCCCCACCGTATGTAGCAAAACTGTACATTGGAATATTGACAAAACCATACTTGGTCATTTACTGTACATTGGAGGGGGTTGTGTTAGGACATTTACAGGGGCCAGTTTCGAATTGCAGTCTCCCGTAGGTGTTCTTTGAGAGTGTTTTTGAAAGTGGGTAGTGATTCACATTCCTTTACAGCTTTGGGTAGGGCGTTCCACATTGATGTGGCATAATTGCGAAACGTGTTTAGTCCCTTGTTTCGTGTAGTGTATCTTGTAGACCTGGGCCCCGTTCCATGTACCGGGATAACCGAGTTAGCCGGATAACTTTAGCTGGATAACTGGGTTAGCCTGACTTTCCGATTTCATGTACCTGGATTTCCCAAATCACCATGACAACATATCCAAAAGTTTGAGCCTGCTCGAAAGCAGAGTTCAAGTTCAAGTTAGCCTGAACTATCGCCACGCCCCCGCAAAGAAGTGACAGCCCGTTTCCTGAAACTATTCCCACAGTCTACGATCTGCATTATACCATTCTGAATTACGTTTTTGTGCTCCATTCTTCCAGAGGGGGCTTTTGAAATGTAAAATAGACCCAAAATGCTGATATTAAATTCACTTTGTCCTAAATAATGCACGTTATATATACCGTGGCGACGGTGGCGCTCGCTCGTGCGATGTACACATGATGTGGTTATTTTAATTGTAACTGGGATTAAGATGTCTGATGAGATGCGCTGTTTGACGGATTTGAGAAATTGAATGAGCCGTTGACGTCACATTAATGAATGAGGATAAAGAGATAAACTTCATTCAAAACAACGGATATTCTAAACACGGGTCTCTCGTTCATTAATGTATAAACAATGAATTTATCCCATCTGGCCCAGTGGCCCAGCGGTAGTGCTCATGCCTGCCAATTCAGCGACCGGGGTTCAAATCCCTGTGTTTCCAATATGATTTTTTTGAATATAATATTAATGATTATACGCCAAAGTAGCCTGGTTTTAAGTTAAAATATTATAAATCTACATGCATTGAGGATGTCATTCTTTATATAGCTCTCAACGTGCACCAAATTGAATTATTCCTATATTGCAAAAAGAAGGAAAAGACTAGGGCCTTGAACCCCGGTCGTCCGTGTGAAAGTCAAAAGAAGAACCCGTTACACCACAGAGAAGATAAGTAAAAGATTGACTATACATCAATCAATGGGTAAGAGAGCCGTATCGTAATTCTGTATAACAGTTAACTAATAATTTTCGCTAGCAAGATCTCATTTGATTATTCAATCCAGCAGGCAAGTTTAAAGAAATATAATCTGATTGATTGAGGTAATGAGGGACTTAGAATTAGCCTATAGATAACGCATTTAACTTGTCGGCGAGGCGATTGAGCCTATTGCAATCTGTCAATAAAGTCTTAAATCAATTAATCAATCAATGCCGTTGAGAATCAGGGTCTCTGCCATCGATACGTGCTGGCTTTCCACCTAAAACGGGAGCGCGCATCTAGCCTGACTTGAGCCTGACTCTCAAGTCTGGCTTGAGTTAACGAGACTGAATCCTCCTTTGTGAAACAGGAAAATCCCGGCTTTGAACATCGGGTTAACTGAAGCTGGATAATGGACATGTTGATCGACTTAGTTGAACCACGTACATGAAACAGGGCCCAGGCCCATTGCAAGTTGCTGTACTCTGTCGTCTACTCCAGTGGTTCTCAAACTGTGGTACGCGTACCACTAGTGGTACGTGGTGGTACTGCTGGTGGTACTTGAAAACATTTACAAAAAAGCAAAAAAAAAAAAAAATCTTTTTTTGCAGTCAGGCCACTGAACTTAGAAGCAGGCCAGGCCAGTGTTTCTGGTTGCGGCGGCGCGATAGTTAGATAACCTAAGTGGGGAACAACCAGGAGATCACTGTGACAGAGAGTAATGCAGTCTAAACAGTCATAAATCTTTAATTCAACTTCAGCCCTGATCATAACCATTTATTTTTAGATTTTTTGTAATGTCAGATAAAAAAATGAAATACTCCCACTTTTCTGAAAAAAGTTGTTGTTAAATCTGACATTACAAAAAATCCATCAAAATCTGTGTTGCTGCTAATCATTGACACATGACTAGCCTGTAATAATCCCCCCAGAAAAATTTACTTTGCATTTGATATATTGAAAATATTTTACTTTCTGTGTTTTTTTTTAACAATAATTTGTGATGCCATCACATAAACTGGCATTTAAAGGGTAAACATTCAAAAATGTATTGAATATGTGTTTTCTTTTCTTTTTTACAATAATTTGTGATGCCCATCACAAACACTGGCATTTAAAGGGTAAACATTCTAAAATTCCTGCACCAGAATGCAGGAAATTAAGTTTTTGTAACAAAATAATTGTGTGTGTGTGTGTGTGTGTGTGTGTGTGTGTGTGTGTGTGTGTGTGTGTGTGTGTGTGTGTGTGTGTGTGTGTGTGTGTGTGTGTGTGTGTGTGTGTGTGTGTGTGTGTGTGTGTGTGTGTGTGTGTGTGTGTGAGAGAGAATGACGGACAATTGCTTGCTGTGTGAGAGAGAGAGAGAGAGAGAGAGAGAGAGAGAGAGAGAGAGAGAGAGAGAGAGAGAGAGAGAGAGAGAGAGAGAGAGAGAGAGAGAGAGAATTAAGTACATTTGCTGAAATACAGTTGTTCTTAATTTTCTCACTTGCTCCGGGCGGCTACGTGGCGTAGTGGGCAAGGCGCTCGCCACGAATGACGGAGACGCTGGGCTTGCCTGTTCGAGCCCAGCGCTCCACATTGCTTTCAGTTTAGCTGGTCGTTCATACTAATACACATTGGCCGTATTAGGGGGTGGGAAACTGATGGGTGGGGATCGGGCGTTGTGGACAACGACTCCTACAGGTCGGTTGGTGCGCCTGCGTAGTAGAATCAGGAAGTGTCGGGGGCAGCGTGAGCCTCCCACGCGTTACTCCTCGCCACTGAGAGATCGAGCTGCGCAGGTGAAAAGATGCGACTGCTGTTACCTCAAGTACCGGAGGGGACTTGTGCTATGTATGACTTAGTCCACATTGCAGCCGGCTTGTGGGAGGCAAGAAACAGCGTTTGTGACAGGGGAGGGTTAAATTGGATGATACGAAATTGGGATGGGAGAAAATATAGAAAATGGGAGAAAAAGTGGATCAAATTTTTTTTTCTCACTTGCTTGAGAATGTTAGTTATTATGTTCTCAATGCCCCTTGCATTGTATGAGTTGTGTGGAAGCGTTTGCTAGTTCTAGTGCTATCCCTTTGTACATTGTGGCTGTGTCTGACAAAAGTTAACAATAAATAATGGTATTTGGAATACATCCTGCGTGAACTGTGCATAGCTGAATAGACTGTATTTTAACGCCGGTCATATGGTGGTACTTGGAGAGCCAGCTACGTTCTCAGGTGGTACTTGGTGTAAAAAGTTTGAGAACCACTGGTCTACTCTAAGCCATCATAGGTTGTTAAAGTGGGCAGGGGTGATCAAAGTCCTTTTAGCTTGGCCCTCAGAGCCCACCACTTCTAAATATTCTATATATTTTTTAAAGTGACATATAAAAACGCCACTGTGCGTGCGTGCACGTGTATGTGTGTGTGGGGGGGCCTCCACAAGAATCTGGCCCAGGGGCCTCTGAAGTCTTAATCTGGCCTTGCTCACCCGTGAGTACTCGTTGGCCTCTTGTCAAGAAAAGAGGTTTTTGAGTCCTTATGAGTCCTTGCAAAGGTTTTTTTGCTGCTTTGTTTAAATCTTGTGGAGCAGTGTGATATACCTGCTCACCTGAAGAACATTAGAGAGACAGAGTGCCAGTTCTGTCATGTCCGCTCTTAAATGTAACACACTCTCGTGAGATTTTGTGCCTTATTACTTTTAACTGTTGACCAATGAATTTACTGTACATCAAATCACCTATTTATATTTTAGCTTTACATCAAATTATTCATGTATCACATTATGTATCTATTTATTACTTTATACATGAAATTAAGAAATCCATCATGAATCAATTAATTGTCATGAATATAGAGTATTTATGCAACAGCACTTACAGGCATGGATCGGTTTTTCAGGGTCCTTTTGATTTATAAATGGTTGTACTTTAGTTTCTAAGGTGGAGGAATTATGTTTTTCCCCATATCATTAGCTTTTTGTTATAGGGCTGACTAGTCCATCGTTCACTGCGGATGTACATTTATTTATAATGTGTCTGAATGAAGCCCAGTGGGAGGGACCACCGGAGCATCTAGACCAGGCTGGTTCCTCTCATTGAATACAGTTGCAAGTAAACCAAGGTCAATGGTAAATGGTGCATTTATATAGTACTTTTATCCAAATCACTTTACAATTTGTTCCTCACATTTGACCCATTCACTCACACATTCAGACATCGATGGCGGAGGCCACCATGCAAGGTGCCAACCTGCTCATCGGGAGCAGTTAGGGGTTAAGTGTTTTGCTCAAGGACACTTGGACATGCTGCCCGGGAGGAGCGGGAATCGAACCAGGAACCTCCGGATTACCTACCTCCCGAGCCACTGTCACCCTCTCTCCTGTCACTGTCGCAGGTGATGGTCTATCTTTCATGCTAAACTTTTTCCATGGAGTGTGTTTATCTACAATAGCAAACGAAGAAATCTAAAGCTATTTCCTAATCAGGGATTTCTGAAGTATAACTGGTGCTATGATGGAGGTCAGCTACAAAGACTTGGTCATTAAAGTAATATTTTTTTTATTTAATTTTTTTTGCTGATAGTGTTTTCTTTAAATTGGTGTTTCTAATGCATGATATAGGACAATGGTCACTAATTCCTAGGTCAAACACCACAGGCAACAATTATATCACTCTTATTGGAAATAATTAAGTAAATGATGGTGGATTTGGAGCTATTTCTTAGATTCAGCTCAGTGGGTTCGGTGACCCACTGGGACAGGTTGAGGTTACCACTAAATTCTGCAAGATCATTTGAATTAGTATTCAGCCAATCGAGATTGAAGTCACCCACCACAAGCATCTTGAAATTTGAACACTAAGAAAGTCAATCTGCCATTTACTTTATCAATTGAAACAATATCAGCTGATGGAGGTCTGTGAACCAGTCAAACAAAAATTATAATTTGGCCCCAAAATCTACCTGTAATTCATTTTGGAATAATAATAGCTTTCATCACAGTAACAAATAGTTTTCATAACAGTAACAAAGAGAGAAGATTTTGGTCCAAGGCTATGGAGGAATCGCTATCAGACTTTTTCCAGACACGATTCTGTCAGCACTAATATGTCTGGATCTGCCTGATAGACCAGAATGTTAACCCTTTCACTACCACACTACAGACTGTGTGTAGTGTGGTAGTGAAAGGGTTAACCTTATGTAGTGTGGTAGTGAAAGGGTTAACGTTAGGTTATGACTATAACCAAGTTCTGTTAGTTAGGGGCGATGCTTGGCATCGCCTTCTGCACTATCTCGCGTACGTGCACGCGTACTGAATAAACCACAAATGTACCTCTAATACCAGTATTAGTCTGACCACACCCCTCATCAGCTTACCTTCATAAGCAGGTGTGTGGTCACCTGCTCTCCTCCTTCCCAAGCTTTCACCACAAGGTGAGGACAAGGGCTGCAGCGGCGTCCGATGCCAAGCATCGCCCCTAACTAACAGAACTTGGTTATAGTCATAACCTAACGTTCTGTATCGTTAGTGGCTTAGCTTGGCATCGCCTTCTGCACAAGGGAGGCCAAGCGGAGCCACTTGGCTGACAAATACACCCCGCTGACAGCCCCCCAAAACCATCAGAACAGGGAGGGCCGAGCCCCCCCGACCCCCCCTAATGGAGGGTAGCCCCCCTATTAGGGACGTCACGGGAGGGCGACGGACCCGACCGTGCGAAGAGGCACTCAAGCAACTCAACGCACAGGGTGAGCAGACCGTGGCTTGACCCCACGACTACACACACGCACAACCCGCATGCCACCCGGGAACGAACGGAGGAACAACCTCGTTACTGCCCCCAGAATCACGGGGTCAAGGGCAAACCCAACCCCGTGGCAAGGCCGTAGCAGCGGAGCACGAAGGAAGACCCAGACCCACCAAAAGGACTGGACTCCCTGGAATGGGGGCCCGGAGAAGTCCATGATGCCAGCATCAAGACCCCACCAGGTGGGCACGTAGTGCCCCGCCCCCCACATCGCCAGCGTATTCGGACAAAGGCCCCTCAGTTACTGCACCTGGTATTCCCAGGCGGAACCAACCAGGCCAGAACCTGCCCAGCTTCCGAGATCGGACGAGACCGGGCGTGTTCAGGTCGGTATGGCCGTAAGCCGAGCGGGCCCCGTCCCCCCAATAGTACACCGCCTGGCACACTGACCCTGCAGAATAGGCAGTCAGCATGGCCGTAAGCACACAAAAAAGGTTAACCAACGGAAGCAGGCAGCGCACCGGGGAAAAACCAGGCAACAGGCTGTTAACCCTAGCCTGGAGACTGCGGACGAGACAGGCGCCAGAGGGGACAGCTGAACACAGCCGCCCCGGCGGAAGGAGCGTAAGCTGGCGGTGTTGCATGACCAAGCCTCCATTTAACAACCCCCACCCAGAGGGGTCGAGGCAGAGAAGGCTGACACGATTGGCAGACGTCATGAACGTGCAGGGGCACCCTCAACCGGTGAACCCGGGAGTTGACACTGCTCCAACACACCAGGGAATCAACCACCTCGGTGTTACCCAATGCGGTGGTTGTTCCTATAACCCCTCAAGAAAAAACTCCAAAACACACCTGCGGGTATACACCGGCTATACCGCAGTACAAGTGTTTCAGTTTCCAAAAAGGGTTAACCCAGGCCTACGGGTCGCAAACATCACTTCGGACCGGGCCTGGCGGTACGGGAAGCACAGGGTCACCAGAGGAGGTCAAAAAACCACCCCCACAGGCCCCTCTTCGCCATGCGTGAGAGAGGAGCGAAAAATAATGGAGAACCAGCCCCTAAGCACACCGTACCCGGTATTCCCCGGCGGTCTCCCAACCAAGTACTAACCAGGACCAACCTGTGTAGCGGCCGAGATCCGACGAGATCGAGCGCGTACAGAATGGCATGGCTGTAAGCCATGACGACAGTGCTGAGTAAAAACATACCCAACCAGGGTCTCCATAGCGCTTAACCCTGTGACACCCAGACCGACCTGGCATTTTTCCCCCTGAAAAAAGCCCAAGTCCCTCAGGGTACCAGAACAGCAGATCTGCATCCCCGGCGGACAACGGGTTCAACTGATCTGGACCAGCGTGACCAGAACCAGTCCCGTGCCCTAACCACGCCGACATGCCTACTCCAGGAGAAGGGCAGATATGCGTGTTGATCTTAACATGAAAAGAAGGCGCCACCCAGACGTCGGGACGAACCGCGCCTGGCGGCCCACCCCAAGGGCGTGAGACCCCACTACATATGTTCAGATCCATCCCGTCATCATCCCCCAGACATGAACGAGAATCCGTCGACAACCCACCCAGGTCATGGGATGTGGTCGCCGGAAGAGGAAAAACCCCCATCTCAGTTGCTTTATAAAAACGCTGTTTCAACCACAAGCAACTAAGGCGTGCCAGTCAATCGCCTGTTTACAGCGAGCTAGCACTATACGTGCGTCGGGACACACCCCCATCAATGAACAGGCTATTTAGACCTGTCATTGAATCCCCAAGGCGCCCAGGGGAACGACAAGAGGGGTGTGACACTCCCTAACTCCAACACTTCTGGAATAGAAAGAAGGAAGCATCAACAGTATGTATCCCAGTCTACACAGCCGGGGTAAAAAATGTTCACATTTTTACATCCCACCACCCTCCCATAGGAAAGAGACGGGGATCCCCAGAGAGACTTCCCACGCGAGCTGTACAGATTGAAAAGAATATATTGCACCTTGAGCCATGTAAAAAACTGGTTTTAGGGCCTCCGGGGAAGAGGCACCGAACCCATACACACTCAATAAACGAATTGAATCGAATATACATACAATAGAAAAGGACCCTTCTAGAGGGTCCACTCACTTTGACAATCTGAGGAGGAAGGCTCTGTACTCTGATGGAGGCTTCCTCACATGGAAGAAGGAGTCCGAACTCACAGAAGGCCTGAGTAGGCGCTTGGTGAGGAGGAGCCCTGACCACCCCCCCTGAAAACAGATCCATCACATGGACCTGAACAGCACACGGAAGTCCTACCAACAGAGACGCGCACGGTGACGTACTCTATGGCGGGGGAATTCCTGCGGTGCACACGCCCAATATACCAGGCCGTGGGACCAGGAACTCCCTCCCCCCCCCCCCCCCCCCCCCCCCCGTAACGTGCCGAACCGCCACGTGACGGGAACCTTGAAGGACAGGGGGTGTACCCCTGACCGACAGAACAATGGGGAGAGGAAAGGTTACCAGTTCACCCCTTTACGACCCCACACCCATGATACGACGTAACGACAAAAAGAGAATATGACACAGTCATAGTCAGCTCTATGAAGCGTTTCACAGCTCCACACAGCGCACGAGCTAACCTGCTATCTGATTTTTACTAAGGAAAAACACAGAATAGAGAGGGCTCTAAGAACCCCGGTCCAACATACACATGTGCTTCTGTGGCCAGTACAACCCAGTTGTAGGTCACATGACACACACAACCCATCATCACCTACAAAAAATGGCAAAAACACTCAACAGAGGAACGCCGTTTTTTTCACAATGAGAGAATACATCATTCTTGATTAGTATCGACCACAGGCCTTGCTAAGCACACATGACAGCAACCAAACCAATTTCCCTTTAGGAAATAAGTTTCTCCAGCAGATTTAGCACAACCTCAGCAATCAAGCTGAGAGTTACATCGTATCCCTACCACACAAAAGACACAATTAATGCACAACATGTCTGATAGGAGGTGATAAAGTCCCCAGGGAACCGGGGGGGAAACACAATCCTCCTATTTTACCCTCAATACGGCCAGTTAAAACAGGAAAACCTGTTAATGTGTGAACTCACTGTTCATTGTCATTACAGTCTGAGAAAGAACATTCTTTTACTCACTCGTCACCAAGCATAGCTTCATAGGTTAGTTGCCTTAGTAGTGAGTACACGGTACACATAAACACCATGATGTTTCTCACACAACAACCAGATCAATACATCACGACCTGCACGGAGAAGCTAACTGCCAGTGACAAAAACAGCTCACACACAACCCGCAACGTATCTCAAATGCATTGCAACAACACACGTTTTGGGAAAAAACACCGTTATTCACAATACATTTAGCAAGGTAAAACCAGAAGACGTGTTATGGGGTCTGGCCAACCCCGTACCTGCCCGGAACGCAGATCAGCGAAGTGCAGTCACAAGCCACCGTAGAACACAGCCGTCCCGTGTTGTTCGATCCGGGCAGCGTCGCCGCTCCACCAGTCGCTACAGTCCTCTTTGTTGACGCAATCCCCGTCTAGGCTCAGGCAGGGTCGACGAACATCCCCTGTCAAGGATGACGTCGTGGTCAAGAGTGTAAAACATGTTAAAAATCAAAGCACGTTCAACAGAATAGCATCAAGCTAACGGCTGCTCCAACCGTTCGGGTGCTATTGCTTCCGCTCGCGAGACGCCGATCTACGACGCACGCGATCAGGAGCGAGCTCCCGGCGGCGCGCGAGAAGCCAAGCTACCCCGCGCCAGGCCACCGACCGGCTAACCGTAAGCTATGAACATGTAAACAATGACATAACACTCACCCAGACAGGCCGCCGTTCTGAACCCTCCTCACTTTTTAAGAAAAAAGAGAAAACAAGACGTCAACACCGCTTCACAACGGTGATATTACCACGTCCGGCGGAATCAGCACAGTACCAACTGGCCTGTATAGCTGACTTTGAACATGAATCTGCCGCTATCGCACATTACATGCACATATCCCCTCGTGAAGGAATACTCTCATTTGGATATGAAAGATGGGGTCTTAACACGGTGACAGAGAGAATCCACTCGTCCAGAACACACAGGGATCACCAGTGTCAATGGTCGCGGCCCACTAGTTAAAACTATAATGGTCGCCAGACCAAGGCCTTCTGTCGCCTAGACGGCTAAACAAAGGACCCTAGCCTGGGGCCGGTTTCCATAAACTTTGTCTAGTAGCCCCCATAGCACTAACAGACAAGTGGAGCCCGCCAGCAAACACTACTCACCCAACCTGGAACGCACCGCTCCTCACAACAGCGGCATGTCCGACAGTTCAGCTGTGGCCTGACAGGTTTCACCCCAACAAACACAGCAAGGAACTGCAGTTGAGAAGCATGCAGCGGCGTGCTCCCAATACGAAAACCGGTGGAGGGTTTGTAGAATGATCATCATCTTCTAGACACTCCAGTACGAAGACAATATCGCCGTATTTTCTCGAAAATAGTGAGAGAGAAAATAAAGATATGATGTCAACGTATCCTTGTTTCCCAAGCTGTTCCTAATCCAATTTCTTCCATCATGGTGTCAAGTGTGGGGATCTACCGAGGCACCTCTTCCTTGTGGTGAAAGCGAGAAGGAGGAGAGCAGGTGACCACACACCTGCTTATGAAGGTAAGCTGATGAGGGGTGTGGTCAGACTAATACTGGTATTAGAGGTAATTTGTGGTTTATTCAGTACGCGTGCACGTACGCGAGATAGTGCAGAAGGCGATGCCAAGCTAAGCCACTAACGATACAGAACCCTTTGTCGCGTGGCAGTGAAACGGGTTAACCTTCTGTATTGTTGCAGTGAAAGGGTTAACCATTTGGTAGTGTGGTAGTGAACGGGTTAATTGAATAATTTTGATGTTATAGTAAACTTCTTATATTTGAATGGATCAAACCCAGAACCTTTCATTCTTTAAAAGGTGCATGGGTTATTTAAATCGCTCGGGGTGGATAAATCACTGATATGGAAGTTATGTATAGGTGGTTGTACAAAGACATGGACCCGATTATCTGATATAATCCCATTTGGCCTAGAGTTATGACAGGACAGGCGTTTTAAGTATGGACTAATAGGAGCAATATTGTGTGGCATATGACATGTACTAAGAGATGATACATTATAATCAAACAAGTGCCCAAGCCCAGGCTGGGAGGAGTTTTGGATGGAATCTAGAGTTTGATTGACTAAGTGGCTTGGACTTAAATGATCAATCACACTCTGAGGGCAAAGGGGGGGCACACTAGAGAGATTGCATAGTGAGAAGGATATTTGATGAGTGCAGCTTGGCTCTTTCTACGTTTAGACAAATCACATCCCTGTTGAACAGATAATGCCTGTTGTAGAACAGCAAGACGGTAGGGAACATAGGTAATGCCCCAGTCCAAGCAAATCAGCTTCAGCCAGAGGTTCAAACATTTATTTATTCTCTAAAAGGACAATTGAGGCCGCTACGTGGTGCAGTGGGCAAGGCGCTCACCACGAATACTGGAGACTGGGCTCGAACAGGTTCGCCTCCCTGTTCGAGCCCAGCGCTCCACATTGCTTTCAGTTTAGCTGGTCGTCCGCACTAATACACATTGGCAGTATTAGGGGGAGGGAAACTGATGGGTGGGGATCGGGCGTTGTGGACAGCGACTCCTACAGGTTGGTTGGTGCGCCTGCGCAGTAGAATCAGGAAGCGACGGGGGCGGGGCCCCTCCAAAGCCCAGACCCCTGACGCTGAAAGATCGAGCCGCGCAGGTGGAAAGATGCGACTGCTGTTACCTCGAGTATCGGAGGGGACTCGTGCTATGTATGACTTAGTCCACATTGCAGCCGGCTTGTGGGAGGCATGAAACAGCGTTCAAAGACAGGGGAGGGTTGAATTGGATGATACGAAAATTGGGATGGGAGAAAAATAGAAAATGGGAGAAAAAGTGGATAGAAAAATAAAAATAAAAGGACAATTGAGGTCACTCTCATTTTCAATGTCGTTGAGACTTATAGACATTTCAATGCATACATTTTTTATAACATAATAATAATAAATAACAACAACTCTATCCATACAGTACCCCTCACACATGGGCCGCAGCCCAAAATGCCCCACAGCAAGTAGCACAAAATGAACCTAAAAATCTGCATACAGTCGACAGAATAAAAACAATGGATACAATTTAATGCCGGCAAAGGCGTCTGAACATCACATTTCCACCATTTACACATGGCAACGGGCCTGAGACAGCAACGGTCTTCTCAGACTCAGAGTCCAAGAGAGTGGTGAGCAGCAGTAGGCTGAAGTCTCTCTTCAGCGCCAGAGTTTGCAGCCTTCACGTCACCCCAACGTGAAGTGCCAGTGAACTACCAGGGACTTGACAGACCTCCACTGTAGCGCCTGGGTGAGACCTGGTGTCACAGCCCCTCACAGACACCCGGTGCATGGTGCAGCAGCAGCAACAACAGCAGCAGGGCATGGGTTTGACTCCCAGCAGCAGGGCCAGGGGGCAACAGCATCTGGAACTGGGCTGGGACCGTCGTGGGTTTGACTTGGTTTGGTGGTTCCGTGATGGACAGCTGTGGGTTAATTGCCTCATAGGAGGGCAGGTGTGTGGGCTTGATTGCACCTGATTCCGTGCAGCTGCACCTAATTGTGGCTGGGCCTATTTAAGATTGAATCACATAACGCTAGCAGCTTTTTCCATCATTCCCCTGTGGCAGCCTTATGGCCAGGCTTTCTCAGAATTTTTCTGTGCTTTTCTTCTATGCCCTGCTGTACATTTAGCCGTTCTCTTTGGGCTGCTGTTTTGTTTGGCACTTTGTTTTGAGAGTCTGTTTGGATCTATGTGTTTGTTTGTAGGCAGTTTATCCTTTGGCTTGTATCTGTCATTAGTCCTACTATAAAACCATAAACTCCTTTAGAGGAGGTTTATTGTTCTTTTTGGCAAATGTATGTTCTTAATATAGACTGAAATTAGGTCTAATGCCTTAGTGGCTTATTTCTGTTTCTTCATAAAACCTCTTTATTGAGCGTTGTCCTGTTCTTTGGACTGATTTATTGTATTATTATCAACCATTATCAATTCTTATTTTGAGGCAGTCCACCTGTCAAGGTTGTTCTTAGTTCTTTATTTCCCCCCACCTCCTAATTGTCTACATCAGCAGTTTAGCAGTTATTCGTTTACAATTAACTTTAAGAGTCCCAATCATCTGCTAGTGACCAAAACACCCCCAGCCCTCACAGGAACTCCCTGACTCAACGGTTCGGTCGGTACCCTTAAAAATACTGGATTCGGTTCCCATCCCTACATGTCACACACGTTCCGTGTGGTGTGGGCTCTGCTGTGCTGAGCTGAGCTGTGCTGTGGTGTGGTGTACTGTATGATGTGGTGTGGTGCGGTGTGATGTGGTGTGGTGTGATGTGATGTGATGTGATGTGATGTAATGTGGTGTGATGTGGTGTGGTGTGATGTGATGTGATGTGATGTGTGATGTGATGTGGTGTAGTGTGTGGTGTGATGTGATGTGATGTGATGTGGTGTGGTGTGGTGTGATGTGATGTGATGTGGTGTAGTGTGTGGTGTGATGTGATGTGGTGTAGTGTGTGGTGTGATGTGATGTGATGTGATGTGGTGTGATGTGATGTAATGTGATGTAATGTGGTGTGATGTGGTGTGGTGTGATGTGATGTGATGTGATGTGTGATGTGATGTGGTGTAGTGTGTGGTGTGATGTGATGTGGTGTGATGTGGTGTGGTGTGGTGTGATGTGATGTGATGTGGTGTAGTGTGTGGTGTGATGTGATGTGATGTGATGTGGTGTGATGTGATGTGGTGTGATGTGATGTGATGTGGTGTGATGTGATGTAATGTGATGTGATGTGATGTGGTGTGATGTGGTGTGATGTGGTGTGGTGTGATGTGATGTGGTGTGGTGTGGTGTGATGTGGTGTGTGATGTGATGTGGTGTGATGTGGTGTGATGTGTGGTGTGATGTGGTGTGATGTGGTGTGTGATGTGATGTGGTGTAGTGTGTGATGTGATGTGGTGTGATGTGGTGTGATGTGTGGTGTGATGTGATGTGATGTGGTGTGATGTGGTGTGATGTGGTGTGATGTGATGTGATGTGATGTGGTGTGATGTGGTGTGATGTGTGGTGTGGTGTGGTGTGATGTAATGTGGTGTGGTGTGGTGTGATGTAATGTGATGTAATGTGATGTGATGTGGTGTGATGTGATGTGATGTGATGTGGTGTGATGTGGTGTGGTGTGGTGTGATGTAATGTGATGTAATGTGATGTGATGTGGTGTGATGTGATGTGATGTGATGTGGTGTGATGTGGTGTGATGTGATGTGATGTGATGTGAAGTGATGTGATGTGATGTGATGTGATGTGGGGTGATGTGATGTGATGTGGTGTGGTGTGATGTGATGTGGTGTGATGTGGTGTGGTGTGATGTGATGTGGTGTGATGTGATGTGGTGTGATGTGGTGTGATGTGATGTGGTGTGGTGTGGTGTGATGTGATGTGGTGTGATGTGGTGTGATGCGGTGTGATGTGGTGTGATGTGGTGTGATGTGATGTGATGTGGTGTGATGTGGTGTGATGTGGTGTGATGTGATGTGGTGTGATGTGGTGTGATGTGGTGTGATGTGATGTGGTGTGGTGTGGTGTGATGTGATGTGGTGTGATGTGATGTGATGTGGTGTGATGTGGTGTGATGTGGTGTGGTGTGATGTGGTGTGATGTGGTGTGGTGTGATGTGATGTGGTGTGGTGTGGTGTGATGTGATGTGGTGTGATGTGGTGTGATGCGGTGTGATGTGATGTGGTGTGATGTGGTGTGATGTGGTGTGATGTGGTGTGATGTGGTGTGATGTGGTGTGGTGTGATGTGATGTGGTGTGATGTGGTGTGATGTGGTGTGATGTGATGTGATGTGATGTGATGTGATGTGGTGTGATGTGGTGTGATGTGATGTGATGTGGTGTGATGTGGTGTGATGTGGTGTGATGTGATGTGATGTGATGTGATGTGGTGTGATGTGATGTGATGTGATGTGATGTGGTGTGATGTGGTGTGATGTGGTGTGATGTGATGTGATGTGGTGTGATGTGATGTGGTGTGATGTGATGTGGTGTGGTGTGATGTGTATGATGTGGTGTGATGTGGTGTGATGTGATGTGTATGATGTGGTGTGGTGTGTTGTGTTGTGTGTGGTGTGGATATGGACCTGGGCTATTGGTTATTCCAGCCCCAGGCCTCCGTCCCCTGACCCTCCCCCGGGGAGATGCTTCCAGCTAAGTGAGGGATCCAACATCTCCCTACTTGCTTCAATAGCCTTCCCACAGAGCTCACTGTGGTTTTCAAAACACAGAGTGTAATGACCTGGCAAAGTTGTTTTCACATCATTTTCGAGTTGTGTACAGTTTATGCTTCCAAAGGAGACAGATGGTGGCGGAGACTGCTTAGTGGTAGCTACAGTAGTATAGCAACTAGCGAGCCAGATACGCCTGCCACAAAACAGCCACAGGAAAAAAAACATGGTAAAAGAAACCGCACTGTGTGTGTGCTCCAATCACTGTGTGTGTGTGTGTTCCAGTCTGTATGTATGGGCATGTGTTCCAGTCTGTATGTGTATTTGCGTGTTCCAGTCTGTATGTGTGTGTGTGCGTGTGTGTGCGTGTGTGTGTGTGTGTGTGTGTGTGTGTGTGTGTGTGTGTGTGTGTGTGTGTGTGTGTGTGTGTGTGTGTGTGCGTGCGTGCGTGCGTGCGTGCGTGCGTGCGTGCGTTAGGCTATTGGCACGGCACAGCCTATCTCCCTCAAATCCTGTGTCTGTCCAGACAACAGGCGACAAATTCTTCTTCAATCCAAAACAAATGCACAGTTCAGTCTTCTCCGTGATTGGCTTTCATCTTCTGTAGTCGATACTATACGAACATCAACGACCACAACCGCAGTAACGCACTCACTGGAAATTACCGCACGTGCCGTTCAAGGCTATACTTGACGTGAAACACTATACCTACTGGCCGCATGTACCGGCGGTAACTACTAATCTTTAGCTTATTAAAACTTCATCAAAACGCCCACAGAATATGATATGATGATATGATATGATATTTGCATTTATAATGCGCCCCTCAGCCAATTTTTACATCAGTCCAGGGCAGTAGCGGCTGGTGCCGCTGGTGCCTTGTGGGTCACAGTTCACGTTAGGAGGTCGAGTTGAAAATGTAATGCTCTGAGATGCTCTGGAGCAATCTCTCTCTCTGTCTCTCGGATCAATCAAATCAAATAATTAACACATGTATGTTGTCATTTTAAGCAACTCACCATTCATTCATTATGCATCAGCAGCAGCTAAATTAATGTTATAGTTCACAACACAGCAGCGCGTTTTGAATCGCTAGCCTATTATCGTCTCAGCAAGCACAGTCAATACTTTTTTCCGTAGCCGCATTTCGCGGAGACGGCTGTTTATAGCGAGAGAGAGAGAGCGAGAAAGAGAGAGAGAGAGAGAGAGAGAGAGAGAGACTCACTGTTTAGTTGAAACGTCCAGGGCAGGAGGGCTTGATAAAGTGTATAATCCACTGTTGATGTATTCCAGACCACTGTCCACTGTGTCCAGACTGCATCCGCCATATAGCTTGTTAGCCAAGTGTTAGCTTGTTAGCAGTTAGCACCACACAACACAAGTACATTTCTTTGTCCATTTCCGCGTCGAACAGACTGCAAACTACCTGGCGTTCTATCGCCATGCTCTAAGACAAACTCTAACCTTAACCAACTTTGAAAGAGTGCCTAAGCTTAATCGTCTAAAGAACTTGCAGTCACGCTCTAAGACAAACAGCTGCATCTCACAACAACACAACTATCTCTACCACCAACCTAGGAATAAGCTAGAATTGGAACATTAGAAATTGGATTCGGCCAATCAGAGATCGTCTCCGCGAAATTCTGCTACGGAAAAAAATACTGGCGTCGGCCAATCAGAGAGCGTCTCCGCGAAATGCAGCGTCTAGCCCGGGCAAAACAAAAAAAGTGAGTCACTTCCTGTTCAAGAAAACGAGTATTTTTTATTTTATATAATAACGTTATATTGTGCATTGGAAACACAAACATACTTAAAATGAGTAAATATTATTAATTTTAAACACGTTTATATTATTTATAGGGCTATAAAACAAAAAACTAAACAATTATTTTTCTTGTTCTCTCATATAACCAGGGCAGGGCCTGAGGGGGGGGGGGGGGGGGGGGGGGCGGCGCCCGAGCGCCCCTAGTGGCGAGCCGCCACTGGTCCAGGGCGCAGCCCGGGGAAAAAAATATAAGAATAAATGGACAGGACAAATAAACAGGGAACCAGGCAGACGGACAGACAGAGAACATACTGTAAGAACACCTCAGACACACAACACAACAGCAAAGTAACTAGTGAGTTTCAAGTTTCTTTATTAGTTGTCATACAGAAGTACAGAATACTTTTATACAAAATGCTTCTTTCTGTTACGCTCCAGAGACTGTGCTAGACAAAAATAGATAAGTATAAAATAAAATAAGTATAGCAGTCTAAAATAGAAGTCACGTACGTAGACACAAGTGTTCAGTATGTACATATGTACAATGTTCAATGCAGAGTAGAAGTAACTGAGTTACCATACAATATACTATACAATATACTAATATACAATATACTATATAGTGCAAAGGAGAAATGGGATGAGGTACAATTTAGGTACAATTTACAGTAAGGTGTAATGAGGTATGGGTTGTAGTGCAAATTCTTTACCAATAAATATAAAGTGTGTTTAGGTGTTCTAAAGTGTGTAAAGTGGGTGCTGCAGTGAGTTGTTTGTTTAAAGTGAGTGTGTGCGTGTGGATGTGTGTGCTGTGAGTGCATTTGATGGTTGTTACATAGTGTTATTGTTCGTTGAGCATCCTGATGGCCTGGGGATCATTACATCCAGAGCGAAAAGGTGGGTTTTAAGCAAGGCCTTGAATGTCTGTACGGTGGTGGCAGACTTGATCTTGAGGGGGAGCTTATTCCACAGTGTCGGCGACATCACTGCAAAGGCCCGGAAACCCTTTGTCACCAGTTTGGCCCGCGGGAACCTCAGACACAGTTGGTCATTTGATCTGAGGGACCTGGAGCTGACGGGTTGGACCAAGAGTTCCTCAATGTAGGCCGGAGCGAGACCATTGAGGGCTTTGTAGGTGAAAAGCAGAATTTTAAAGTTGATTCTCTTCCTCACTGGGAGCCAGTGGAGAGAGACAAGGACTGGGGAGATGTGGTCCCTCATTCCGGTGCCTGAGACCAGCCTGGCAGCAGCATCTTGAACGCGCTCGAGGGAGAGGATGGTTTTGTCCGGGAGACCAGAGTAGAGGGAATTGCAGTAGTCCAGTCGTGAGAAAATGAGCATGATGATGGCTTTATGAAGGTTGCTGGGGGAGAGGAAGGACTATATACGTCTGCTTCTTTCTTCAGCAATGTAATTCGTCTCCTTGAAACTCACAGCACTGACGAAGACGAAGAAGAAGTGACTTTTGCTCCCAGTCTGTCCTTTTCCATGATATTCAGACAGCCATGAACGCTCTGTCACTTAAAACTCACACTAAAAACGAACTTCGGTAAAGCCGTCCGTTTTGATGTCCGTTTCCTTTTTCAAGGTTTGCATTAGCTTAAAGTCCACTTATTTTAGTCTCCATCGTTTCCAAGTCTTTCTCACACTTTTTCATCCGCCCGTCACTCTGATACTCGACTCTGATAGGTTTGTTCTCGAAACTCCTGCCTAGCTATAGATTTAGATATAGAGGTGCAGT
The DNA here is from genome assembly GCF_963971535.1 of Notolepis coatsorum. Taxonomy (NCBI): domain Eukaryota; kingdom Metazoa; phylum Chordata; class Actinopteri; order Aulopiformes; family Paralepididae; genus Notolepis; species Notolepis coatsorum. The sequence continues at coordinate 90,934,738 of NC_140180.1, forward strand.
GGAGTGGAACAAACTACCACTCAATATCAAGGACACCGAGAGTGCTGCAGTGTTCAAATCCAGGATAAGGGAGAAGCTGTTTAGTAACCTGCCACTGTAGTCTTGCTGAACCTCTGTTGACCCATGGGTATTGTCTCTATGCACTTTATTGTTGAAAATAATTATTGCTTTTAATGCACCAATGAACATGAATGATGTTTTTAATGCATTTAAAAAAAAAATTAAACATGAATACTATGCACTTTTGACTATTCACTAAGAATGCTCAATGCACTTCAAACAGACGCCAACGCACCACTTGAACTTGGAAACAACAGGGACAACGATGGAAATAAGTCTTGCACTTTTCGTTCTATCCCTGACAAGGCACATACACATGTTGATCTGTCAATTTTGTTATATGTTTTTGTCAATAAATCAGATAAAAAAAAAAGAGCTTGTGATAGGACAATGTACCTCTTCATAATAGTCTCACTGAGTGTAGAAATAGAATGATAGAATAGCAAGCTATTTGTATCCCTTACATAGAGGAGCTAATGCTACAGCTAATCAGCTGTAGTAGCACAGCTGGGAGCTAACAGCTAGCCGGCTAGTTAGCTATTGCACTTACCAACGGTGTAAACAACAGAGATGCAATCAAGCGACAGTGAAATAACATTAGCCCGGAATATAATCCAAGATCCATTTATAAGTAGAATAACCTGATAAATATCACACACAGCAACAACAATAATAACCCAGAAGCGGAAGTAATAGTGTGTAATGGTGCAATAGTGTAATAGTGTACTAGTGTGTAATAATGTGTGATAATGTGATAGTGTACTAGTGTGTATTAGTGTAATAGTGTAATAGTAGTCTACTAGTGTGTAGTAATGTGATAGTGTAATAGGGTAATAGTGTAATAGTAGTGTACTAGTGTGTATTAGTGTAATAGTGTAATAGTAGTGTACTAGTGTGTAGTAATGCAATAGTGTAATAGGGTAATAGTGTAATAGTAGTGTACTAGTGTGTAGTAATGTAATAGAGTGTAATAGGGTAATAGTGTGTATTAGTGTACTAGGGTGTAGTAATGTAATAGTGTAGTAATGTAATAGTGTGTAATAGGGTAATAGTGTGTATTAGTGTACTAGTGTGTAGTAATGTAATAGTGTGTAGTAATGTAATAGTGTAATAGGGTAATAGTGTAATAGTAGTGTAATAGTGTGTAGTAATGTAATAGTGTGTAATAGGGTAATAGTGTGTATTAGTGTACTAGTGTGTAGTAATGTAATAGTGTGTAGTAATGTAATAGTGTAATATGGTAATAGTGTAATAGTACTGTACTAGTGTGTAGTAATGTAATAGTGTGTACTAGGGTAATAGTGTGTATTAGTGTACTAGTGTGTATTAGTGTACTAGTGTGTAGTAATGTAATAGTGTGTAATAGGGTAATAGTGTGTATTAGTGTACTAGTGTGTAGTAATGTAATAGTGTGTAGTAATGTAATAGTGTGTAATACGGTAATATTGTGTATTACTGTACTAGGTCGCCTGGTGGTGATTTGCTCTACTGAGTGCACCTTGCTTGTTTCAGGAGTGTTAATAGTTTTGATAAATGATGCCCATTCATGTTTGAAGTACTTCTTTGCCCTTAAGTAATGAGTTATTGGTTGGTGTTCTGTTAAGAAAATTATACTAATGGAGGCATGATCAGAGATGATAATGCTATGGATGGCTGGCTCCATAATTGTGTGTGTAATAGAGTTGTTACTCAAATAATAGTCTATACATCCACCAATGTACTGTTTAAGTATGGATGAGGGTGGTTGGGTTTATTGGTGGAGATTAATGACGAGCGAGCTATGTATGGTTCCAATACTATGTTAGAATCATTACCTAGGATGATGTGTGAATCAGGGAAATTAGATAGTGCTGAGAACAGTGCATTGGGGACATAGATATTTGCTGGAGTTAGAATGTATTTTCCAATGGTTCCAGTGATAATGATATAATGGCGTTCTGGGTCACTCAATGTTGAATTGTAATTTTATGTCTGTGGCCAATCCATCTGGGTGTATGTTTCCAAGACCCAGGCTCTGTAAAGTGAGTGTCCTGTATAAAGCAGATATCAATTCTTAATTTATTTGGTTTGACATTTTGGTTATTTTTGCAGGGGAGCTGATTCCTCTCATGTTCCATGGTGTTATGTTCACTCGCGGTACCATGGGGTTGGTATTGTAGCGTGCAGTGTTGAATTACACAATCTGCAGTAAAAGATGCCTGTGGGGGGTTTTGTATGTGAAAACATAACAACATCAAAAGCAACATGTAACATGAACACAGAAACATAGGGAAGGGAATGGCTCCCGCCTACCTCCGGTCAATGGTCTCTAACTACATCCTCTGGCCGCCTCAGACCCACTCCTGTCCGAGCTCCGGGAGGGTCATCAAGGAAAAGCCGCCTATTCTCGGTCCTCGCTCCACAATGTAAACAATGGTGGAACAAACTTCCCACCACAGTTAGGACAGCCGAAACACTACCAATATTTCGCCATCGACTAAAAACACACTTCTTCAATCAATATCTGAAATGCATAACAATTCTTTTTAAAAACACTAACCTTCTTACTGTTTTATACTATCATGCACTCTTCCTACTATACTAATATGTATTTACTACTATGCACTCAACACTGCAGCACCCAAGTTTCAGCACGGTTTGATGTTACTCAGTTGTAAGAGCTGTACCCTTCCTGCTGACTTGTCGTTCAGAACTTGTAAGTCGCTTTGGATAAAAGCGTCGGCTAAATGACTAAATGTAAATGTAATGATTGGTGAGATACGAACGGGGCGCGGGTCAAACATAGAGATCGTATAGAGATACGAAATGGCCGTGGCTTAAGTGTAGGGGGCGGGTCAAGCATAGACCAATGAAAGCAGATCTCATGGCGCCTCCCACGAGTCTCCATGATAAGCAGTTTGTGGCTTAAGAATGTGGGCGTGGCTAACCTGGACCCGGAGTCGGCAACCTGCGGCTCTTAGCCACTCTGCTGTGGCTCCCTGTTACAAAGAAAAGGATATTTCTTTTATTATAAAAAATATATATAATTTATATCTCTTATTTTGGAGATCGAGGTCATACTGTGACACTGAAATGAATGATCAACTAAAATATACGTCATACCCCCGCACCTCTCCCTGCCGTCTGCAGGTGGCTAATCTTGAGTTTCCGACCCCCCAGTAAGCTAACCACAAAAAAAAAAAAAAAAAAGGAAAGTCAGAGGAAAATAGAGGGTTTAATTCAGTGTGGACAGATTAATTTGCTTTCACGACAAACGATGCAGGCTTCTTTTTTTTTTTTTTTAATTTTTTTTTATTATTGCAAAACAAAACTTATTAAAAGTCAGTACTCAACACACAATGTATAATGAAACTTTCAGTAAAGGTGGTTAAAATATATGCAAGTACAGAAACAGGATAAAACAAAAATAGTCAATAATAACATTTTAACCGTATACAGTGTATATCCAGCGAAGTTACAATTATATAAATGTTAGTATATAATATACCCCTAATACCTATTTTCTAAAACCCTACACACATATGCTCCAGCTCAAACCCCCCCCTCCCGGACCCCCTCTTGGATAGTGCCTCCATTATCCCTCACTCCTAACCAAACATCACCATTATAGGCTAGCTTTTATTCTCTCCACCACTTCTAACCACATTGACATTTTGGATTCATTGAGCCCCAGAATTCTTGCTGTAGAACGATGCAGGCTTCTGTGTTTTATTTCAAAGTAGGTCTACACATGGTAGTCTTTTTTCAAAGTGGACTACTTTTTATTTTATAAATGTTCCACAAATAAGGGAATGACTCAAATATACCTGCATAGTTCAGGGTTTTATTTCAAAGTAGCTCTACAGATGCCAGTGTTGTTTCTCCTTTTCTGTGTTTTATTTATAGGTCTACACATGGTAGTCTTTTTTCAAAGTGGACAACTTTTTATTTTATAAATGTTCCACCAATAAGGAGGGCGGCTAGGTGGTGTAGTGGGCAAGGCACTCGCCACCAGTGTGGAGACGCTAGGATTCGCGTGTTCGAATCCAGCTCTCCACATTGTTTTTCAGTTTGGCTGGTCGTCCGCAGTAATACACATTGGCCGTATTACGGGGAGGGAAAAACTGAAGGGTGGGGATCGAACGTTGTGAACAAGCGACTCCTACAAGTCGGTTGGTGCGCCTGCGCAGTAGAATCAGGAAGTGTCGGGGGCAGCGTGAGCCTCCCACGCGTTACTCCTCGACACTGAGAGATCGAGCTGCGCAGGTGAAAAGATGCGACTGCTGTTACCTCAAGTACCGGAGGGGACTTGTGCTATGTATGACTTAGTCCACATTGCAGCCGGCTTGTGGGAGGCAAGAAACAGCGTTCGTGACAGGGGAGGGTTGAATTGGATGATACGAAATTGGGATGGGAGAAAATATAGAAAAATGGGAGAAAAAGTGGATCAAAAAAAAAAATGTTCCACCAATAAGGGAAGGACTCAAATATACCTGCTTGTTACAATTGATGGGGTAGTGAGGGAAGGCGATGAGAACTCAGTTTGCGGACAGGAATGAAGGAGGCAGAGACGGCAGGATAACGTGTATATACAGACTTTACTAGATGACGACGGCACGTTACAAAAAGAAACATAAACGGCTCAGCCGAGCTGCCGCTAATAACATAGAACTGAACTGTGAACACGGAAAATAAAACTCAACGAAACAAAATACTAAATCTACTTACAAACTCTCAATACAAAAACAGCAAGGCAAGGGAGAAGACAGGAGACACGACGAGCAGGGGAACACAGAGGAACTGGAGGAAATGACGCCACGACAAGGAGAAAAAGACACACACTTAAATACCTAGACTAATCATGATTGAAAACACCTGGCAGGCCAGTCTAAAACATAGAAACAATTAACACCAACTAAACACCAAGCAATCTCATAAACACAAAACCAAAACAGGGGAACCACATCACACAATGTAAGGGAAGGTCAACAACAGTACACACCATGACACCACATTAATCATACCATTAATTATAGTTAATACATTAGTCAACATGTTTACTGTGCTGGCCTGCACTGTCTGCGGATGACCACTAGAGGGTGGTAGGAGACCATTGTTCACATCATGTGTGTGGTGTTGACTCTCCCAGGCTTGATCTGACCTGGGAGTGTGACACCTGCTTAGCTCAGGGTTTTATTTCAAAGTCGGTCTACTGAGACGCCAGTGTTTTGTCTCCTCTTCATAAGAGTTTGAGGTTTTCCTTTGTTATAACAGGTAAAAACAGCAATAAAATGTCAAACATTTTCTTTTTGTTGTTTTATAATTCCATTAATTCAACAAACTGTGTGCTATAAGTATAAAGTATAATAAATAGCAAATTACTTTGGGTATGCAATCATCAGGCGTTTTATGCTAAATGTGGGGTATGCTTGCATGGGATATATAAAACGTTATACACTGTGTTATCTTCATTTTGAGTGTAAATTGGTTTTGCGGCTCCAGATGAATTTAATTTTGTGGGAGGGGGGGAAATGGCTCTTTTGATAGTAAAGGTTGCTGACCCCTGACTTAGATGAATGAAAGTAGTGTGTGTGTTTCTCCCTGTGGAAGTGTATGATGTACTTGTGTGCCTGTCCCTTTAAGATAGTGTGTGTGAGTGTGTGTGTGTGTGTGTGTGTGTGTGTGTGTGTGTGTGTGTGTGTGTGTGTGTGTGTGTGTGTGTGCGTGCGTGCGTGCGTGCGTGCGTGTGTGTGTGTGTGTGTGTGTGTGTGTGTGTGTGTGTGTGTGTGTGTGTGTGTGTGTGGTGCAAAAGCTTTGGGCGGAGTAGCGCAGCAAAAATAATGGCAGAATAAAAACACAATTATGTGAGATTAAAAGAGTGTGTGTGTGTCTGTGTGCGTGCCTGAGGCACCCATACTAATGATCACAAAGAACAGACAGCAATATCCTCAAAGTACATTTGTTATTTATACGGTTTATATCATTAAAAAAATACAAAAATATGTGCAAAATACATCTTCATCCCAGCACATCCAGAAGCTCTATCTTGCACATATAATTACAAATAAATAGCCACGGGAATCCCTTATCATTGGTTTGAATACAAATGCAGTCTTCATTATGGTAAAACATCTTCACGTTCACCTCAATGATAGTGAGTGTCTTCTAACTTGGTTATACCCCACACACACGCACGCACGCACGCACGCACGCACGCACGCACGCACGCACGCACGCACACACACACACACACACACACACACACACACACACACACACACGCACACACACACACACACACACAGATTACATGTTCACAGAAACATTCTCAGCCAATTATTATTTCTTTAGTTGGCCTTGCGTGTAGCAGTTTCGACCAAAAGCGTCGGACACCAGGCTAGATAAGAGAGGCAGAGGTAACGTATGTTCTCGTTAATTGGAACTCTGTCATTTTAATGAAGTTTAAGAAGCACAAGTTGAATTTGCCGTGTTTTGTCACCCCATTGTGACGGATAATTAACAAAGGTACATGCCTAAGTAAATGGAAGATTGCTCCACTTCTGCAAGGTCAATTTGCATGTCCTTGGTATCTAGGAACATCTAGGGACCTGGGGGTATGTATTTCCAGTGTCATAAATATTGTGTCTGTTACTAGGCTTGATAAAATTGTGATGAAACAAAGGAGAATATAAATTATGATTTATGATTTTTGCATCTTTGATCAAAAATGTATACGGGTAGGAGAAAATGCTCACTGAGCTCATTCACCACCTTATTGAGATCATGTGTACAATAAATCTAAGCAAATGAACCGCGGGAAGATGATTAAACAGAAGGATTTGTAGATACAGTAATTAATGGTATTAATGATAATCGATTTTAATTATAAATTCATATTTGACCTTGAACTTGACCTTGACCTTATTATGGCCAAATCATACATCTATGGATAGGGAAAATGCTCCTCTTTCCAATGGCAGGGTTGAATCTGGATTTAGTCATTTCCTTGCGGTTTTTACGATAATGAGCATTTTCCGATACATTTGTAAAATCGGTAAAAATGAAAATATACACTTTGACTACTGTAGGGTTATGGTCTTTACTCTTGGCTACAAATTTTTTTTTTTTAAACATTGACCTCTTAACATCCAAGGGCCCACATGTGGATGATTCTTTGCCGACCTTTAGTGGCTCGGGTGTGCATTTCTTTTAATACAATATATAGATAGAATTAAAGGCCTATTTGTTGCCTGTCGATTGCCCTTTCAGGTGACAAAATCCGCGGTTCTCGAGTTACATGCCGATATGTGAGGCGTGCCCCAAAGTACGCAAAAGTACACATTACCACCCCGACTCCCGGGGCTCTAGCTCCGTCAATCATTTGGCGATCTCGAAAATCTTTGCACAGGGTTGTAGCCAATGAGTGTGGCTTTCCAATATATATATATATTCCACCCACTCAGTCGACTGAAGTGAGCGACAGGGCTATCAACGAGCTGTCGCGCCATATCTCCGACCTGGACGCCGACTGTAACATCACGGTGCTGGGAGACTTCAATCGCACCAATTTATCTAAAGAACTCCCACATTATAAACAACAAATCGACCGTCCCACGAGAGAACAGCAGATACTCGACCACTGTTACAACACCATAACATCCGCCTATAGTGCGCAGGTAACAGCTCCCCTCGGAAACTCTGATCACGCTATGATTCACTTGGTTCCTACCTACACTCAGAAAGTCAGGTCTGTCAAACCCCATTCTAGGAAAGTTAAAATCTGGTCAGATGATGCCATTGAAACACTTAGAGCCTGCTTTGAATATACTGACTGGTAAATTTTTAGACTCCTACACAGACACAGTGTCATCCTATATAGATTTTTGTGTTAATCTCCATATCCCCACTAAATCTGTTAAAACCTATGGTAACAATAAACCATGGTTCTCACGCGATCTCATTGAGTTGCGGAGAAAGAAAAACACTGCGTTCAGGGAGGGGGACACTGAGATTTACAAAGCAGCTAAATATGAACTTAGAGCTGCCATCAGGAAGGCAAAAACATCCTATGCCACTATACTGGAGGATAAATTTGATTCAAACAACACTAGGGCAGTCTGGAAAACTTTCAATGAACTAACCAATTACAAAAAGAAATCCCCCCCCCCCCCCCCCCCCCCGACGCAGACCCCCACCTCCCAGACAAGCTGAACACCTTCTTTGCCAGGTTTGAGAAGCCTCTTAAAGACAGCTGGCCCACCCCACCCCCTCACCTATCCACCCCACTCACCATTGATATAGATACAGTGAGGAACCTCTTCCAGAGGCTGGATAAGGGCAAGGCAGCAGGCCCGGATAACATCTCACCTGCCTGCCTCAGCTATTGTTCTGACCAGCTAGCACCAGTCTACACTGGCATTTTCACCACCTCACTCCAGCAAATGCAGATCCCAGCCCTCTTCAAACAATCCATCATCATCCCCATACCCAAGAAAGGAAAAATATCTAGCCTCAATGACTATAGACCCGTGGCCTTGACGGCAGTAGCCATGAAGGTGCTGGAACGCATAGTCCTGTCAGTTTTAAAAACACTCACATCCCCCCTGATGGACCCTCTACAATTCGCCTATCGCACAAACCGGTCTACTGATGATGCAGTCAACCTGGCACTGCACTACACCCTCCAGCATCTGGAGACCAAAAACAGTTATGCCCGGATACTCTTTATTGACTTCAGCAGTGCCTTCAACACCATCGACCCCCTCATACTGTTCCAAACCCTGACCAACATGAACATTGCCCCCTCCCTCTGTTTCTGGTTGCTGGACACACTGAAGGGCCGCAAACAGGTAGTCCGCTACAACAACCTCACCTCTCTCCCCCTGACCACCAACATTGGGGTACCACAGGGGTGTGTTCTCTCCCTGTGGCTTTTTTCCCTCTACAGTACACTAACAACCTCCGTTCAGCATCCCCCTCAGTCAAAACCCTTAAATACGCGGACGACACCACCATCCTAGGGTTGATCTCCAACAACAAGGAGGATGACTACTGGCTGGAGGTGGAGCGAACACTCACATGGTGCAAAGAACATAACCTGTTACTCAATGAAAGCAAGACCGTGGAACTCATTATTGACTTTCGCAAAATCACACCCACCAAAACACCCATGCTCATCAATAACCAACCCATTTCAGCCACAGACACATTTAAATACTTAGGAACACACATCAGCAACAAACTCAACTGGGATCATCACACCACTCATTTACTTAAAACAGCCAACCAAAGATTATTTCATTTAAGACAACTCAGGAAGTACAAGGTCAGGAAGACATTAATGATTCAATTTTACACAGCTATCATACAAAACATCATTTCACTCTCCATCACTGTTTGGTACGGCAACACACCCAAACACACACTACACAGACTAGACAGGATCATCATTAGGGCATCCAAAATCATCAACTGCACACTCCCCACCCTGGACTCCATACACAAACATCACACCATCACACGCGCACACAAAATCATCAGTGACCCCCTGCACCCAGCTCATCACCTCTTCCAACTCCTCCCCTCTGGTAGAAGGTTTAGGTCACTAGGTAGTCGCACGGTTAGGTTCAACAACAGTTTCTTCCCCAAGGCCATACAATTACTCAACTCCAACTCATCCTAATTTCACCCCCTGCTGTTATGTTATGTTATGCATGTTATGTTATGTTATGTTATGTTATGTTATGTTGTTGTTGATGTTATGTTGTGTTCCATCATCCATGTGGTGTATTGTCGCAGCTACCACCTGCACCGTGCTCAAATTCCACCGGCCTGGCCGTGTGGCAATAAAAGAAACTTGAACTTGAACTTGAATGATACCCCATGATATGATAATTGGGGATCTAATACGGTCTCTATTGATCGATTTATGATAAAGAAAATAAAAGTCCCCCATAAGGCTTAACAGGTTAATACAAAACACAAATCTCCAGAAAACAAAAGTGTATTTTCAAATGTAAAACAATTTGAATCCAATTATTAACATTATTAACAACAGTGAATAATCTAAATCATTATATAAATTTTAAATTATATATACAAAATATAGGGATTTTCTTAGTAAGAGAACAAAACCCTTTTAGGAACCTTTGGTTATGTGGATGTGTAGGTTTGTAGGCAGGTGGGTAGGTGGTTATGTATTATTATGTACGCAGTATATATGCATGCATGTACTGTGTGTATGTATGTTTGTATTTACACGTATCTTTTGAATGTATTACTGGTATTTTTTTAATAATATGTATATTTTTGTTTGATTTTACAAAACAGGGGAAGTTCTCTATAAGCATCTAGGCTTCTAAACTTATCTAAACTGCTATAAGTATAAAGTATAGTATTTTGGTTTGCAATAAAATTATGCAGTCCTCAAAATCAAGTAAAAAAAAATGCCACTTTTGGGGGCGCCAGGGATGTCTGTGCAATTTAAACAAACCAGAGGCAGAGGTAGAGAAAGACAGGGAAAGGTTGGAGGAGGGAAACAGGTGTGTGTGACGAACAACTAGTGCCACTGCACAACAGAGTTTAAAAGTAATTGGAGCATAGATATGTTCTGTACGCACACATATATGAAAGAAAAACATTTGAAAATGAGACCCATTGTTTTGCATATTAATGTACAGCTCCACCTTTTAGAATTCTGGAGCTTAATTATTGATCAAACATATATAATAGTGGCCATCGTGGTGATCAGGTGGCCAAGGCTAATGTTGGCCTAATGTCCTAAAGACGCAGAAATAGCTTTAAACCAAATATAAATAAATAAAATCAGTTACATTTAGGAAGAAATAACTTTAATAATTATTCTGAAGATGAATTTTGTTGAAGATGAATGCAATCATGTATGCAGTCATTGATATACAGTATGATTCGCTAATGTTTGCAACATCTGGTCTTCATACATTCCAGTTTCCCCAGATTTTGCAGGTAGAGAATTGGCATGACTGCACTGCCTAGTGTTGTAGGAACAATACACATTGGAAGAACCACATCAATTGGAATCAGTGTCTCAAAACAGGAGGTCAGCAGTGGAGGAAGGTAGGAGATGACTGTCATGATCAGGCTGTTGATGATGATCTGATGAGCCTTCTTCTTCTGGGGGTGGAGGTCTCTTCCTCCAGGGTCACATCTCCTCAGGGTGCGAAGAATGGAGAAATCACAGAACCCAATTGTGGGAAGAGTAATGACGTAGGGCCAGAAAAAAAAGAATTGTACACCTGGGACGAGTGCAACTGCAATCCCATAAGATAGCGTGGCAACCCAGACACAGACAGCCATCAGAACCCTGGGAGTCAGAGTCTTCCTGATCCGGTAGGTGATTGGATGAACCACAGCCAGGTAACAGTCCAGACAGATGCAGGCCATGATGAGAGGTCGTCCACTGAGGCTCAAAGCGTAGCTGAATCTCATGAAGGCCTGAAATGACAGGTTGTTCCAGAATATACGGTTGATCACGCCAGTTGGGATAAAGAATAAGAAGACCAGGTCCATGACTGTGAGGTTCAGCATGAATACGTCGTTGGGGGTGAGGAGGGTTCCTTTCCTGTGTCTTTGAAATAGATCCCAAAGGATGGCAATGCATGCAGGGAACCCGAGGAGGAACAACAAATAACTGCAAATCACCCACGTTAGGATTCCTGCAGTACAGTCGCACACCCAGGAAGGTTTAGTGGAGTTCCAGGTTATATTTTCAGACGGAAAAAGCATTTTGAGGAACTTTACTGACCACAGATGAGATGATGTTGTTAAATGTCAAAATACCTGAGAAAATAAAATGAACTACAATTGAACAACAATGAGCAGATATGTTAAAGATAAATAAACACCAGCTAAAAATGATTGTGAATTTGTGACTGTTGCTGGTAAATCTTTAATTTAAGTCTCCATTCAGTGTTTTCTGTTCTAACAAGGAAATACATTGTAGGTGAATCATTGAACTGGTATCACATACAGTTATATGCAAGTGTACTGTCACTATCTATCTATCATCTGTCTGTCCATCTAATATTTATTTATTAAGCCATGGTAATATGAAATAAAATGTATATCAAGATAATCATCTGAAATATTTTCTATATATCATATTTCTTTATGTGCAAAATACTGAAGTCAAATAACAAATAACATTGCTTCAAATACTGAAGATCACATTTTGAGAGAAGTTTTTGTCAATGTGTTTTTTTATCATTCATTATGAATATAAATATATAATGTCATATATATATATATAAATGTATTGGCTGCTGAAATGATAAAACCAGTAATTACTATAACAAAAAAGGTTATATGCAGTGTATAGGCTATACATTACATACTCTGTACACATTAGTATTACAGCATTGCATGTAGTTAATAGAAGTAGAAGCAGCAGCCATCATACGTACCTTTAATCTACTCAGTAGTGGTGTTTGCAACCAACTCACTTACATTGAAATGTCTAAGGTGCTGATATTATCATCCTAATGGGCATATATGACGTACGTGGAAACCACAGCCATTGACTATTCAAATAAAATCATATGTATTTGTATAGCCCGGAATCACAACAAATCCATGGGCTTCACAGATCAAGAAGAAACATCACAATAGATCCACAATAAAAACCACCATAGATTCTTGGGATAGATTCTTATATGTTCAGGGGCTGATCCGGGAGAAGAGACGTCAGGCAAGCAGGGGTCCGTTCCAAAGCGGGTTCTCAGACAGTTGGAGGGTCGGGCACACAGCAGGGATCTCCAGCATTGGTTACGCACACAGCAATCTCTTCCTCTTCTCTCTCTCTCCTCTTCCACTTACTTTATCTCCTTCCTCCTCTCCCAGGTTTCACCATAGCTACTCCGTCCTCTCCTTGGCTAGTGTGGTATAATTAATGCTTAATAATACCAGTTTTTAGTAATCAGTGTTTATTTTCCAATATAAAGTCAATAATTGTCTGATAATCACATGATCATCCAAGTCTCAAGAACTCAATACTGTAGGGACCTCGTGTGTCTGCAGGACCTTGGAATGTGTCAGCAGACACCAGCAATTTTTCATATAGAACTGGCTTCCTAGAGGACAATAGGATTGGCTGATTGCATCAATATGTGAAACATTAGAACAAATGGATGATTATTTCAACCCCAGAGCTCAGACAATGACCTGGCTGATTAAGGGTGACTATCTAAGTCACACGGCCATGTGAAAATACAGCAGTTTAAACACAGCTGTTTAGGAGCAGGAAGCCTGCTCTTGAGAATCATTTAGATTACCATGAGATACAAAAGTGTGGCTTTTGGTTGAATTAAAGTCTCGTAGGAAATAAACTAAAGTAATATATATATTCAAGGTATCATGTGTTAATACAAATCTGGCTCAGCATAGCCCCAACCAAGAAGATAAGGGAATATTTCTAATTATATTCCAATGCTGAGATGAAAATATGTAGTTTTAAATAAAGTGGTTTAGGTCAACAATTGTATGCAAGTGTAATGTTTTGAAGTAACATGCATGTAGGAAGATCCTAATTTAAATTAATAAGTAAAACAAAGGGTTGGACCAAAAATAATTGTCTATTGTGTTCTAATATGGTACAAACTGTAATGAGTCATATTGAAATGTGCCCCAGAAGCAGACACACAATAATATGTAAGTATTATGCCAAACAAAAGAATGGTTTAAGTTGATTTGGACACTAATTTGGTATTAAGAAATGTAAGCTGGCAACAGTTGGGCGTTAGGACCGCCCCTATTTTCAAATTCAAACATAGCAGGCTCCGGATTGGGGGAAACCCTTTTGTGATGTCACTTCCTGTGAGGTCACACAGGGACCGGGGGCCCTTTTATAAAAAGGAGGGCTCCGGGGAAACAAAAAAGAGGAAGAAGAGAAGAATGAGAATCAACGTAAGAAGACGTCTACAATTTCCAGTGAGACCTCAATGATGAAGAACTTTTGATATCGAGTCGACATAGTTAGGCCCCGTTTAGACGGAAACGCTAGCAGGTGAATCCGCAAAAATATTTTTTCAGATGTGCCTTTCGTTTATACGGAAACTGCGTTTTTACGGGGTGAAACCGTAAAAAAGTGAGACCACCTTCCAGGGTGGAATTCCTAGAAACGGTAAACCTTTGCGCTCTCGTCTAAACTGTCAAACCGCATAAAACGATGACGAAAGGGTCGTCAAGGCTCTCGTCGTGCCTACTGCTTACATCACAGGCATGCGCCAGTAGCCTAGAAGCGTAAACAAAGCATGTCTGATTCTATCCATGGCGATCACCTGAAGGCTATATTGGCAGTACTTTTTTTTTTTTTTTAGATTTATCTTTTTTTATTGGAAGAATTAGTACATATTTATACATTTCAGTTATCAAAATTATACAACTTCCATTTCCTTCCCCATTCCTATCCCCTAATCCCACCCATCCCACCCAGTGAGGGCGACGACAAACATACATGAAAAAGAAAAAAAGAGATAAAATAAAAATAAAAAATAGACATTTAAATAATTAAGCAAAAGTACAGATGTGGCAGACAAAACTACGCAAAAGAAAAATGAAGTAAAATTAAAATAAAACAAAGATATTTTTATATATACATACCGTAATAATAATATATAATATAAGTGTTACTCTCCATTTTAGTAGCGTAATTTCCAGATGGTAGAACAAATAAAATGGAAAGTAAATTTAACAGCCTTAGCAGACCACCACAATGCCATCTCCCCAGCCATGCGTGGGCTAGCAGTGTCATGAAGATAGATAGGGGGTAGAGGGGGGTCATGGGGTCCCATGTTTGGATGGAGTCATATGGGTTTTGAAATGAGATAGAAAGGGCTGCCATGTTTTGTGGAAGATATCCGTGTGGCCTTGTGTAGTAAATCTGATTTTCTCTATATGTATAAGAGACATGACATCCCTCATCCAATGTAAGTGTGAAGGGGGAGTGGCTGCCTTCCAGTTGAATAGGATGAGGCGTCTGGCAATGAGTGAGGCAAAGGCCATGGCATTGGATTGCCCAATAGATATTGCAGCGTTTTCCGGTGTCAAGCCAAATAGTGCAATAAGAGGGCATGGGTCAATATTCATAAAAAATATGTCTGAATAAGATTTAAAAATGGAAGTCCAGAAAGGGGCCAGTACTGGACAATGCCAGAACATATGAATAAGTGAGCCAGGGGCTTGGTGACACCGGTCGCATGTGGGATCCATGCCAGGATTTATCTTCGCCAGTCTAGTCTTTGACCAATATAGACGGTGGAGGAGCTTGAACTGTATCAGTGAATGGCGGGCACATATTGAAGAAGAGTGTATTCGGGCAAGAGCGTTTTCCCATTCTTTGTCTGTAAATTGATGATTTAGATTGGACTCCCAGTTTTGTCTTATAGCCAATACTGAGGAGGGTAGGGATAGGGATATGATGTTATATAGTTTAGATATTGAGCCTTTGATTACAACCTTCACCTCCAAGATGCGATCGATCAAAGTTTTTGGGGGTGTATGGGGGAACTGGTCAAATTTGCTCTTAACAAAATCACGTATCTGTAGATATCTGAAAAAATTTGTTTTTGGTAAGTTAAACTTTAGGGACAGTTGTGTGAAAGACATAAAAGAACTGTCTTGGTACAAATCATAAATGTTCAGAATGCCCTTCTTAAACCAGTTGCTGAAGGTTTCATCCACCATAGAGGGAGGGAAAAGGACGTTTTTGTGGACAGGTGACAACTGTGACATGGCGTGGAGACCAAAGTGTTTTCTAAACTGGGACCAGATCCGGAGGGAGTGTTGTACTAAGAGGTTGTTGGTATACTGGGTGGTTGTGACTGGGAGCGAAGAGCAGACTAAGGATTGCAAAGATGTTCTAGAACAAGATGCCCTTTCCATGTCCACCCATGCCGGTACCCACTGACAGAGTCCGTAGTGGGAGTGACTCCAGTAGAGAATGCTGTGAATATTTGCAGCCCAATAGTAGACCAAGAAATTGGGTAGTGCGAAGCCTCCCTGTGATTTAGGCTTCTGGAGGGCCATTTTATTTATTCGGACTGGGCGTTTGTTCCAAATAAAATCTGATATTGCCTTGTCAAGGGCTTTAAAAAATTACTTTGGAATAAAGGTTGGAATATTTTGAAATAAGTACAGAAATTTCGGTAATGTGTTCATTTTCACAGTGTTCACTCTGCCAACAAGTGATAAAGGAAGTGATGACCATCTGATAAAATCCTGCTTGGTGCGCTCCAGTAGAGGGGTGAAGTTGGACGCTATGAGATTAGAATGTTTATGTGTTATCGTTATGCCAAGGTAACGGAAGCTGCTTGGGGAAAGCTTGAAGGGGAACCTAGAGGGGGGGATATTTCTAGCTAAGGAGTTTATGGGGAAGAGTTCACTCTTGTTTAAGTTTAATTTATAGCCAGAAATAACACCAAACTCGTGTAGTATGTGAAGGACACGTGGAAGTGTGGCTGCTGGTTCCGCGATATACAACAGGACATCGTCCGCATATAGCGAGATTCTTTGTTCCTGTCCATTTCTAATGATGCCTTGGACATGGCGGTCCTTGCGAAAGGAAATAGCTAGTGGCTCGATCGCTAGTGCAAATAGTAGCGGAGAGAGAGGGCAACCCTGTCTTGTACCGCGTTGTAGGGGGAAATATTCCGAAGTCACATCATTTGTTCGAACTGATGCCACTGGAGAGGAGTATAAAAGTTTGACCCAGGACACAAATTTCTCGCCGAAACCGAATTTCTGCAGAGTGTAGAATAAATAGTCCCATTCAACCCGGTCAAAGGCCTTCTCTGCGTCTAGCGCAACAACGACCTCTGCAACGGGAGACTCGGTGGATGAGTAAATTATATTCATAAGGCGCCGCAGGTTGAAAAAAGCCATTCTATCCTTCACAAAGCCAGACTGGTCTGGATGGATAATACTTGGTATAACGGATTCCAGTCGTCGAGCAAGTACCTTTGCCAAGATCTTTGCTTCATTGTTAAGGAGAGAAATAGGACGATATGAGCCACAGTCTTTCGGGTCCTTATCTTTTTTTAAAAGCAGGGATATTGAGGCTTGATAGAGAGTCGGAGGAAGCGAGCAGGATTGAAAAGATTCCTCAAACATTGAAGCCATAATGGGACATAACTGGGTGGAATATTTTTTTAAGAATTCCACTGGGAACCCGTCTGGGCCTGGGCCTTTCCCACTCTGCATCATAGTTAAAGCCTGTTGAATTTCATCAGCGCTAATGGGCTCTTCCAAAAGAGTCATTGAATCATTGTCTATGACTGGTATATCCAAATTTCTATTCATGAGAGAGGGGTATTTAGGGGAATCAGAGGTATATAGTGAAGAATAAAATGTTTTGAATTGACCATTTATTTCCAATGGGTCCGTATAGATCTCTCCAGTGGCAGAGTTAATTTGCGTGATCAAGTTCTGAGCGGTGCTGTGTTTTAGCTGTAGTGCCAGCACTTTACTAGGTTTATCACCAAATTCAAAAAAGGACTGGCGTGATTTGAGTAGAAGTTGCTCAGCATGACTGGTGGAAAGGAGGTTAAATTCCGTCTGTAGGGTCACTCTTTCATTATAAAGTGAGGGTGTCGGAGAGACTGCGTATGAATAATCCAATTTAATAATTTGGTCTGAAAGTTCAGTGCGTCTGCTGTTGCGCAGTTTATTACGTCGAGCACAATTAGAAATAATTTCTCCACGGAGAAAAGCTTTAAGAGCTTCCCAAATGATGGACATAGACATGCCAGGGGTAGAATTTACCTCAATAAAAAATTTGATTTTAGTGGACAGGAACGATGAAAATGAGTCCTCAGATAGCAATAGTGGATTAAGTCTCCACGGCCTGAATGATGGACATTTGTCCGGGAAGGCTAGCTCTAAGATTATTGCTGCATGGTCTGAAATAACAATGCTATCGTAAGAGCAGGAACGCACTTGAGATAGAAATGTGTTGTCAATAAACAAATAATCAATTCGAGAATATGTATGATGAACTGGTGAAAAGAAAGAGTACTGTTTGGCGGTGGGATGAAGGAAGCGCCAGACATCTGAAATACTGTATTGCTTCAGGAAGGACACTATGGCTCTAGCAGTCTGAGATTGTGGAGCTGGATTAGATGATGATCGATCTAAGGCTGGGTTAAGAGCACAATTAAAGTCACCTCCCATAATCAGTTGGTTAGAGTTCAGGTCGGGGAGTGAAGAGATAAGTTTATTGATGAAATGCGTGTCACCAAAATTGGGAGCATATACGTTGACTAGGACTACCTTTGTGGAATAGAGAGTTCCTGAAACTATAATGAATCTGCCATTAGGGTCAGAGATCACATCAGATGGAGTAAATGGTGTGTTTTTGTTGATCAGAATGGCTGTTCCTCTGGCTTTGCTCTGAAAACCAGAGTGGAACACTTGACCTACCCAAGCTCTGTGTATTCGACGGTGATCTACTCGCCGAAGGTGAGTTTCTTGCAGAAAAGCGATGCCAACCCCAAGCTGCTGTAAGTGAGTAAGGATCCTAGTACGTTTCAAGGGGTTATTTACACCCTTCACATTCCAACTAATTATGTTAGTATTGCCCCCTGACCCCCTATTAGGATTAAACACTGGCATAAGAAAGTGAAAAAATATTCATGACATTTGAGATGGCAGAGTGGTGGTCCAGGGTGCTTATAATTAAAGATGAAAAAAAGTCATAAGAATAGAAACAAAAAACAATAAACAAAAATAGACAAAGATATTCACTGTTAATATTAGCAATGAAAAACAAACAAACATAAAACGCCCTCTCATGTCCCCATGGGGCGTGACTACTCACAGCCATAGTAACACTGACTGTGCCTAGCATTACAGCTAACCTTGTGCACCCTGTGCTCTAAACGAGCACCCTGTGAGAACTGTAATTCTTAATTACACATGGCAAGAACCAAAAAAGAAAAGAAAAAGGGAAGAAAGAAAAAATAATGAATAAATAAATAATTGCTCGACACGTGGCCATATATATGTAACTAGCTTGGTTGGACAAGGCAGGTTTCTAACAGTGTATACACCTAAACCCCTGTTTGGAATCTCATTGTAGTCCACCCCCTCAAGAGACAGGTACTGCCTATTTAGACCAGTAGAATGTAAGATATCTCTCTTTGGTTAGAGTTCTACACCAAATGTTTGGGCCATGGGGTATGTTGTTTTATAAGGGTGCATAGTGGCACCAAACCTGTCTTTTCCATATAACTAACACACCCACACATACATACACAGACACACACACACACACGGGGGCGGGGGCCAATTGATCACCGCCCTGACACACACATACCCACACGCACTCACACACACACACCCACCACGTATGTTGCTATGGTTAACTTAAATAAGTATGACAAAGATAAATCGCAAGCCTGCAGCCAATTCGGCGCATATAATGTAGTGATACTAAATAATACGATATCACCAGGAGTGGGATATGGGCGAGTAAACAGTCAGCTTGTACCCAACGTAGACTGAGACTGAAAGTTTAGCAATAGCCAGGCGGCTAGCTATGGTAAGTGACGTCATCAAGTCGGCCACCAGTACTTTTAAATACACAAGAATCTGTCCCGCGGCTATCACAACTATTCTGACTGGACCCACTGTCTGTGAGTGACTCTGCTTTGGTCCAATCACATTCCCCACCCACACTCTGCGAATCAGAGGCAGAGTAGGGCGGGTCTTCACAGCACGTCATGTGACATATGCGCCAATCGTGTGACAGCGGGGCTCCGTTGTCTCGAGTTGTTACAGCCTCGTCTGCACGGAGAATTCCACCCCAAAACGCTTGTCTAAACGCAAAATTAAAAGTGAAACCGCAAGACGACTTTTGCGGTTTCTGTTCAGACTTCCATCCCAAAACGCTCGTCTAAACGTAGCCTTAGAAGACAAAGCATCACGGTGGTCTGGACATTTTTATTATAACTACTTTGAGAACCTGTGAATCTTGTTTTAGTTTCAGTGACTCCCAGTGCAGGCGATTTCTACCGCTGGTGCTTCTAAAGGGAACACCGATTTTTTTTCTTCTGTAAACGGTTATTGATTACGACCTGTGTAGTTAATAAACCTGCTGCTTTTTACAATTGGAGCGAACGTTTGGTTTCCAAATCATTCTACAGCACCTCATCACTTTTCGGGACATCAGGAAACAATGACAGAGTACACTTTAATCCATTTAACCCTCATGTTGTGTTAGGAATTGGCACCACTGACCCGGAGTCTAACTCAGTCCTGACCACTAAAAAGAAAGGAGTATCACTCAATATAGTTAATACTACATCCTAACTAACATTATATGCATTCATAACCATATAATCCCATTGTAATTTGATTTTATGGCCCCCGAGACCAGTCGCGGACTGGGACCATAATTCCTACTGGGAATTTGACTCAGGCAGGCCAGGACAGGCCCACCCGGAAAAAAAATCACGCATTCCTGCTTGCTTGCCTGAACTTATATATGCGCAAATAGAAACATGTATACTGACCTAGCCTGCTTCGGAATTCAGTGGCCTGACTGCGGGCACAAACAAACACATTTTAAAATAATTTTAAAAAGCATTTGCCAGTCTGCCAGGGCAGCCAGGCCATGCCAGTCTGCCAGGCCACCGGGAAAACTCAGTCCGCTAGTGCCCGAGACACATCATGTCCCTTATTTTTAAGATGAAAATGAGGTTGTTTAATCATAATATACTAAATGTGAAACCCATAGATAATAATGTTTTCTGACTATAATAGAACAATATTAGAATATAACTTCTGAAAAAAAGTTTAGTATATTTATTATTATTTTATTTATTTATATTTAGTATTTTTATAGTATAGTTTTACCTTTGCCGGGTCAAGAATGACCCTAACACCACTGTCGTACCTTTTTTTCTGCATGGTGAAACATGCGTTGTGGAGGATATCATAAAGCCTTGTTCTAATAAAATCAACTACATGGTAGTTATTACATATTATAACCTTGAAACGGGTCGCTGGAGACCCTAACACCACATAAGGGTTAAAGAGACGATACTAGGTCTCCCCTTTCTACCGTGAGCAATCACGCTCTGATTGTGCTCACCTGTCCCGTGCGTGTCTGGCACAGGTGCGCTGCATTGGGCTGATGCGCTCTGCTCAGCCATGTGTCTCACCGGACTTCCTAATATAATGGGCATGTGCCCCAGTAACTTGACCGAGACATAACAGCCTTCTAGTACCATCCCTGCCGGTCTGCCACAATATATACATGTAATATAAACACATATACATACATACATAGTAGCAATAGTAATTAAAGTATATAAGAACATTTTAACATTTAAATAATAATAGAACTAATAACAAAAAAGCATATAGGAATACAAGCGCTGCTATGACAAAATATGATGATGGCTCAAGGTCAGTCTCCCCAGGGGGCAGGAGAACCACTCAGATCCAGTTGAAGTAGAGCGGCCATGGTTAGACGCTACAGGTCAAACCGAGGACGGCGTAGAGCAGATGCACCGTGCCTGTGGTGCTCAGATCCAGTTTGAGGTACAACAGCCACTGCAATCGACACTGTAGACAACATCGAGGAATGCACAGGGAAGATCACACCACCTTGACAGGCCCATATATATATATATATATATATATATATATATATATATATATATATATATTAGGGCTGTCAGTTTATCGCGTTAATTAGATTAATTAATTACACAGCAAATTATCGCGTTATGAAAATTAACTCAAAATGAATTACAATTTTTATTTTTATTTTTATTTATTTTTATAATTTATTTTTGTATCTCATTCATTCCATGAGAATGTAGAATACACATTTACAGACTTTTTTTTTTATATGGTCCATTTGCATGTTCTTGGTATCCGATTCTAGGGACATCTATGAATCTCAGGGAATGTATTCCCAGTGTCAGAAATACTGTGGGCTAGATCCACAAAGAATGGATTGCACGGTGCAAGTTGCACCCTTACTTACAATTCATTATGAATTGAAAATGGCGGACCCTGATGTAAACAAGACGAAAGTCTTTCTCTGGTCTGCATGCCCTTAATTGTGTGTATTGAGCCGTACTGTATTGTACCCATTCTGCAATCTGTTAATAACATTTTCATTCACTCAATCAATCTGTGCTGTGATTGATTGAATTAAAATCTTATTTTGAGTCAATTGTAATGAACCAAATGAGAATTTTTTTTATTATCTTTGACTGTGAATAACACCATGCTCAAATTGACCAGACCTGAAAAATCTAAGCAAATTAATAGATGGAAGATGATTAAACAGAAGGTTTTGTAGATACAGTACTGAATTCTGCCATCTGGACACATGCAATTTGAAATATGATTATAGAATATAGAATATCAGGCATAAAATGGTTATGCGATTAAACTGTGATTAATTCGATTAATTAATTACAAATCCTGTAATTAATTAGATTAATTTTTTTAATCGCCTGACAGCACTAATATATATATACATATATATATATATATATATATATATATATATATATATATATATATATATATATATATATATAGGCTGTGTACCTGTATATCATTACACTATCACTCGGGACATCCACTCACAGAGAGACAGGGGGGGGGGGGGGGGCACATGCAGGGAGCCCACACATAGAACACAGTAAAGATAACCAGGCTGTATTTTAAACAAACATGTTTATCTTTCTCTGCTGCAATCTTTACTACACAAACAATGGAAAAGAAACAGATTACAAAAACTTTGAAATATAATTAATTGTGAAGGGTCTGAGGGCTAGATCCACAAAGAATGGATTGCACGGAGCAAGTTGCACCCTTACTTACAATTCATTATGAATTGAAAATGGGGGACCCTGATGTAAACAAGACGAAAGTCTTTCTCTGGTCTGCATCCCCTTAACAATCGTGTGTATTGATTTTCATTCCATTACATTTTTTGGGGGGTAGTCTTTCCATTTGGGCTGTGGGGGGTGCTTAATGTCTGAAGAAGTCGACTGAAGGCTTCTTGCCTTCTGCGAAAGGATGCAATTGGATGGATACATCTTGATATGTCTAGTGTGTGAAATCCTCTTTCAGTGCCTCTGTGCCCGTTTTCTTAAGCAGTTAGCCACGCTTCTAGGAAAGAATGATACAAATATACAATATACAAAACTAAGAGGTTGGCAGTCGACTACGGCTCCTCTCGATCGATTAGTCGACTAGTCGAGGTCAGCCCTACCTGTCTGACAACAATACATTTACTTTGCAAACCACACCGGTATGGAAATGCAGGATGTATGTACAGTATGTAAAATCAATATACAAATATGGCTTTATACTGAACGCACAGAGAGGAAACTGGTATCTGTCTTCTTGTCTCTCTCTGGAGACAACGATAAGCTAATTTCTCAAAATGTTGGCTTGTTCTTTTAAATTCCATGTGGACAACCTTGCCTCCAAGTTATGACAGAAAATTGGCTTCATATACAGAAACAGAACCAGCTTTCCTTTGATTAGTAGGAAGAGAGTTGTAAAAACAGTTTTCTTATCAGTCTTGGACTATGGTGAGCCCCCTATTGCTGCCCGTAGAATGGTGCTAGGAAAACTTTAAACTCTGCCCACGATAGAATGGAAGCCTACGTTCCGAAACGACTGAAAGATAAACTAAAATAGATTCCTATTCCTATCTTGGACACATTCACACTTTGATTTTAATGTGTGTCTTGGGGGCCTTGAGTGAGGCGGAATACTGATGATTCTTATATCAACATTGGGATTGGATTAAAGGGTGAAAACGTCACGCTATATTATGCACAAAAGCTGATGTTTTACTGGCGGTTTCATCCCGCCAGCCGTCCCCTGCCCCCCCTCCCCCGCGGCCCCCGCCTTGTTCTGCTAAGCAAGCCGGCAAGGTCGCGTGAGCTCTGCTGAAAGGAGAGTGATACATAATTGAAGTGTTTTGGACTTTTAAAGGTCAACATTAGCTACCTTTCTTCCTCTACCTCTATACACGTTATCGCCCCCCCCCCCCCCCCCCCCCCGTCGAATACCAAGCGAGTCCAGCTTGTTGGAAGAGTTGCGGGGCCTGATGTCACCAGGAAGGTTAAGGTTAGGGTTAATGCCAGCCTTAAAACTTCCTTCCACTAGGGCCTGTTTTTACTGCTCGTATGTTTTCATAGTTTTAAACTCACGAAGCTTGAGTGCCATAGGCATCACAGCCGTTGCAATATTCGACATACCACAGGCTTCCGAGTGTATTATTGCTTTTATACAGCAGGTTGCGTCAGGAACCCAAAATATAGGCTGAATACAGACGATTCTAGGGTCTTTTATATCGATTTCAGTCTTCACCATGGCTTCTTGTGTATTATTGCTTAATTATTGTTAGACTTTTTGGGGAGTCCTGAATTGTGGAGTCAGACTGTTAAACAGTTTTTCAGCATTTTTGTGTTCATGATTTTTTTGGGCGAGCCTGAAATCATGGCTTGATGACACACTGATTTGAGCCACGTCAGTCAAGCTTTCTAACCAAGTAGGTTCGATAATAATAGTTTTTGGTCATTTATAGCAAAAGGGTTAAGCCAATGCTAACCGTTTCATGTACTGTAATGTATGTGAAAGGAAAACGCTAACCTTACGCCATACATCCTAACAGATTTGGGTGGTCTAATTTAGTTAGCTAATTAGTCAATAAAATGACACTTGAGCTGAAAGATCAATCAAACGTGACCTGACCACGCCCCCACAATCCTGAGACATGGTTTTAACATCCAGGTGAGCTTTTTTTTGCTGTGTTTTTTAATAGTTATGTTTTTAACCACTCTTGGTTGGGTGGTTAGTAACACGTTTTCTTTTGGTGTGACAAACTCAAAACACATATATTATTATTATTGACATGATTATTGACATATTAAAGTGCCCTCTGATTGGCTGACTGACCTCCCTACGACCAATTAAATAACTATGAGGGCCTTGATTAAAGGTCCCCTGTCTTATAAATAGCCTTTTCCAGTGTTTATCATTGTTTTCTAGCAATGGGGGTTTGTATCAATGGGGTCTGTGTCTCTAATTCTCATTTTGGCAGATTGCTCCAATTCAGTTGAGACAAGATCCTCCCCCAGTGAACTAAGCTATTCTGATTTGACTCGCTCCCTGACTAACTAACGCCCCCTCTATGGTTGTAGCGCACTCAACAACAGAGCGGGTGGAAATACTGACACTTCCTCAAACGGGTTGACGTGCACGGGTGCCGACAGAGAGAATCAACAATTCGCTCAACAACGGAGCAGTGGGAATAATGCAGAAGCGGTCTCCCTGTCCCTCTCTCTCCCTTTCTCTCTCCACGGTCCACCTGCATTTTACACACAATCGCAGTCGAGCCGCTCACACAGTGCACACGCACACGCGTGCACGGAGCGATGTATCCTCTCTCTCTCTCCCTCTCTCTTTCGCTCGCTCGTTCTCTCTCTCGCTCTCTCTCGTATACATGTATCACCCTGTGTGGGTGACTGTCACTCAAAGCGCTTATGGGCGGAGCCCAGCCCAAAACAGCTTGAAATCTTGAAGTGGAAAAATGCTGCTTTAGAGTACTTGATTAGAAATACAAAACAATGCATTTATTTTTTTACCTTACAGATGTGTTCCATAGACTCACAGGAATTGTGTAACATTGCCCAAATAGTGAAAGGAATAGCAAAACATGGGACCTTTAAATAATTTCATTACTAATTCAGTAGTCATACTGAGATAAAAAAAAATCTAGCTTCTGAAGGGGGGCTCTATGCGTGGTGCCTGCTCTGCCTAATGGACAGGATGGCCCTAACGGTAAGAGTTAGATTAATGAACAACCATAAACAACCCCAGAATTCATCCAAAATGTCCCCGACGACTCTCCCCAACTGACTCCTATTTTTACGATGTAAACACTGAACACGTTCGAATCAGAGGGGAAACTGCATAAGCAACAAAAAAAGGTTATTTTTCAGCATTAGTGATAATTGAAGGGACCTGTATGCCCTTGGGGAGGGCACTGGGCAGGGGCTGTGCTCAGCGCACCTCAGCACCTATAGCCGGCGTGTTGCCAGGGGGACAGACAGACTCGACTCGAGGAATGAAAGGGGCCGTGTTGTTTCCAGGCATAATTCCATTCTGTTTATTGGGAACAGATGGCGGCGACACGATAAGAATTTGTTAGCCGTGGCTATTGTTGTCGTCGTTATTGTTTTCAACAAACATCAAATCCTTGTTTTATTGTAATTCTTTCTACACAAGTTGAACACAAACGGAGAGAGGCAAAAAGAGAGGGAAAGAGAGTGATTTCGCTCGTAGGTCATGCTCAGGTTGGGATCTCTTTCCACCCTGTTCCCACCTAAGGGTACAACCTCAACAACAAGAGCAAAATGGTGGCCGTGTGAATATGGTCAATGGTTTGTGTGTGTGTGTGTGTGTGTGTGTGTGTGTGTGTGTGTGTGTGTGTGTGTGTGTGTGTGTGTGTGTGTGTGTGTGTGTGTGTGTGTGTGTGTGTGTGTGTGTGTGTGTGTGTGTGTGTGTGTGCCTGTGCAGAGCCACTTCCTACCAGAAAGCCACAGCGTACATACCTGTACATACCGGTATGTGTGTGTGTGTGTGTATCTGTACATACCGGTAAGTGTGTGTGTGTGTGTGTGTGTGTGTGTGTGTATCTGTACATACCGGTATGTGTGTGTGTGTGTGTATCTGTACATACCGGTAAGTGTGTGTGTGTATGTGTGTGTTTGTATGTGTGTATCTGTACCGGTAAGTGTGTGTGTGTGTGTGTGTGTGTGTGTGTGTGTGTGTGTGTGTGTGTGTGTGTGTGTGTGTGTGTGTGTGTGTGTGTGTGTGTGTGTGTGTGTGTGTGTGTGTGTGTGTGTGTGTGTGTGTGTGTGTGTGTGTGTGTGTGTGTGTGTGTGTGTGTGTGTGTGTGTTGTGTGTGTGTGTGTGTGTGTGTGTGTGTGTGTGTGTGTGTGTGTGTGTGTGTGTGTGTGTGTGTGTGTGTGTGTGTGTGTGTGTGTGAGTGTGTGTGTGTATCTGTACATACCGGTATGTGTGTGTGTGTGTGTGTGTGTGTGTGTGTGTGTGTGTGTGTGTGTGTGTGTGTGTGTGTGTGTGTGTATGTTCCACATGGTTTATGCCTCTGCATTGTGCTTGTCTGTGCAGTTCTGTATCTGGCTGCACAGACAGACAGGGGAGTGGTGCCTGTGGGTGACGTCATTAGGCGCTTGTCTCCGACATGTTCATAAACTTGTGTAGTGGCTGGAAAATTATAGGCTTAACTAGATTTAAGATTCTGTTGAGTTTCTGTTACAGTAGCATTATGCCGTGCGGCAGAGACACTCAAGGTATCATTAAGTGTCCTTAAACCATGTTATATTGGATGATTCAAATAAAGCATTAAGTTGTGTGTGGGCTGAGGGCGATGTATGTATTATGAATTTATGGTATGTTTAAACTTTGCCTCATCAATGTACTATATATGACTATAAAGTATGCCTTTCTATTCTGCTTGAATTAGAACGAAACTATTGGAAATATAATTAGCATAAAATGCACGTCCAAATGATCTGACTGAATGAGGTTTATATGTATTTCCTTTTTTACGATTCTTTATTATTATTATAATAATAACACTTTTATTTTTACAGGGAGGGACATGCTGACAGCAATGTCTCTTGTTTTCAAAGGCAGCAGCAACAACACAAATATAATATTAAAAGTGTACATAAAACACTTATCCATTCATCCTAAATTACTAAATCTGAATGTAAATGTAAATCCTCATCATAATAATAATAATAATAATAATTATAATAGATCAAATTTATATAGCGCCTTTCATAGAACCCAAGGTCGCTTCACAATCAGGAAAAAAAATAGGGCTAGGGAAATAGGGGGAAAAAAGGGGATGAGGGAAAGTAAGGGATAATGGACCTAATCTAATCTAAACTAATTGATGGGGAAAAGCCTTGGTGAAGAGGTGTGTTTTTAGAGCAGATTTGAAGGTGTCCAGGGTTGGGGCGTTGCGGATTTCGGGGGGGAGAGAGTTCCAGAGGGTAGGGGACGCCACGCTGAAGGCTCTGTCCCCAAAAGTCCGTAACCTGGTGCGAGGGATGGAGAGGAGACCTAGATTAGAGGATCGTAGGTTCTGGGATGGAGTGTGCTGGTGGAGGAGATCAGACAGGTATCGGGGGGCGAGGGCATGGAGGGACTTGTAGGTGAGGAGCAGGAGTTTGAAGGTGATGCGGAACTTGACTGGGAGCCAGTGGAGGTGGATGAAGGTGGGGGTGATGTGCTGCCAGGGCTTGGTGTGAGTGAGAACCCTGGCAGCTGAGTTCTGAACATACTGGAGCCTGTCCAGGGCTTTGCTGGGTACCCCGAACAGGACTCCGTTACAGTAGTCCAACCGGGAGGTGATGATTGAGTGGATCAGGGTCTCAGCCACAGAGTCTGAGAGTGAGGGTCGGAGACGGGAGATGTTTTTGAGGTGGTAGAAGGCAGACTTGGTGACGGATTTGATGTGGGAGTGAAATGAAAGTGTGGAGTCAAGGATGACGGACTTCGAGAGACGGGGAGATGGAACAGCCGTCAACGTGGAGGAGGAGATCTCCAACCTTCCGGAGCAGTGCCTTGGGGGCCACAACCATGAGCTCTGTCTTTTTGCTGTTGAGTTTCAGTAATTTGGTTGACATCCAGGTTTTTATGGCGTGGAGGCAGTTGACTACAGACTGTGGGGGGAGCTGGGAGGATGGTGAGGTGCTGATATAGAGCGAGTATCATCAGCATAACAATGAAAGTTGAGTCCGTAGTGACGTATAATCTGACCGAGGGGGAGCATGTAAATGGTGAATAGTAGGGGACCCAGCATGGAGCCTTGGGGGACACCGTGGTTGACTGGGGCCGGGGGGGAGGATGAGCCGCTGACGCTGACAAACTGAGATCTATTTGTGAGATATGAATGAAACCAAGACAGAGCTGTACCGGTGATGCCAAGGTTGTCGGAGAGGCATTTGAGGAGGGCTGAGTGGGATATTGTATCGAACGCCGAGGAGAGGTCGAGAAGGATGAGGACGCTGATGTGTCCGGAGTCTGCAGCAAGGAGGAGGTCATTAGTGATCTTGATGAGGGCAGTCTGTGTGCTGTGATGTGCTCAGTAGGCTGACAGAAGGGGTTCGTAGAGCTCATGGTTGGACAGATGTTGATGAAGCTGGGCGGCGGCTGCCCTTTCCAAGGTTTTACTTAGGAAAGGAAGGTTGTAGATCGGCCGGTAGTTGTCCAGCACCTCAGGGTCCAGACCAGGCTTCTTTAGGATGGGAGTGATGGAGGCGGTTTTAAAACAGGAGGGAACTATTCCAGATGACAGAGAGGAGTTGATGATGTCCGTTATGATGGGGCAGAGGGTAGGAAGGCAGGCCTTGACCAGCACCATAGGCATGGGGTCGAGGGAGCAGGTGGAAGCTTAGGCTCTGGTAACCAGCTTCATGACCAGCGGAACATCCACTGGGGAGAAGGAGGAGAGAGAGCACTGGGGATGGAGGGATGCAGCTGGGAGCATGTAGTCCGGCGTCAGGGGTAAGTGAGGAGGGGAGGGGGCGGGCACCGTGAGTTGTTGGTGGATGGAAGTCACTTTAGCCTGGAAAAAGTCAAGGAACTTAGAGCAGAGGTCAGGAGCATCAGCAGTGTGGGAGGCAGTGAGATACAAGATACAAGAGTTTTATTTGTCACGGCATACAGGTATACAGTGAAATGAGGGGGGTCTCGCCCGCAACGATGTGCATAATACAAGTAATAATATAATATAAGAGTCCAACCAATAGAGCGACATAGTGCAATAACAAGTAAACAAAGTAGGCATATCGGTATCTGTACATTCTTAAAGTGATCTTTCCTTCTGTAAAGTGTCCGTAGTGTGAGCGTGTGCAGCATGAGTGTGTGTGTGCTCATGTTAAAGTGGCTGCTAGTGTGTGAGCGTGTACAGTGTGTGTGTTGTGTGTGTGCTCATGTGTGCTTGTGCGTGGAGAGTTCAGTGTTCAAGGCTCTGATGGCCTGTGGGAAGAAGCTGAGCCTAAGTCTCTCTGTCCTCGTTACTGGTGCTCGCAGGCATTTGCCTGACCGCAGCAGCATGAACAAGCTGTTGTTGGGGTGGTGAGGGTCTTTCATTATCCTGCAGGCTCTGGATTTGCACCTCTTGTTGTATAGGACCTGCAGGGTTGGTAGTGCAATACCCGTGGTACGCTCGGCTGAGCGCACCACTCTCTGTAGGGCCTTCTTGTCCTGTGCCGTGCTGTTGCCATACCAGGCAGTGATGTTTCCAGTCAAGATGCTCTCTACAGCTCCGGAGTAGAAGGACTGGAGTATCTTCCCAGATACTCTGAACTTCCTTAACTGTCTCAGGTGGTAGAGGCGCTGCTTCGCCTTTTTTACTACTGAGTCTATGTGTGTTGTCCATGTCAGGTCCTCTGAGATGTGGACCCCCAGGTACTTGAAGCCGAGATCAGCCCCACCACCACCGTGTCGTCCGCAAACTTCACTATGGAGTTGGAGCTGAACTTGGCCACACAGTCGTGTGTGTAAAGTGAGTACAGCAGGGGGCTCAGAACACAGCCCTGGGGGGACCCGATGCTCAGGGTGATGGTGTTGGAGGTCTGACCCCCCACCCTGACCGCCTGGGGTCTTTCACTCAGAAAGTCCAGTACCCAGGCGCTCAGAGCGGAGCTCAGACCCAGCACGATCAGCTTGTCCACCAGTTTGGTGGGGACTATGGTGTTGAACGCTGAGCTGTAGTCAATGAACAACAGTCTCACATAGCCCCCCTTCTGGCGGTCAAGGTGAGAGAGGGTGCTGTGCAGTACTTGGGAAACCACATCGTCAGTGGACCTGTTTGGCCTGTATGCAAATTGCATAGGGTCCATGTCACTGGGGAGGGAGGCACAAATGTGATCCTTGACCAGCCTCTCGAAACATTTCATGGCCACAGAGATGAGTGCCACCGGTCTGTAGTCATTGAGACATGTTGGGGAGGGTTTCTTCGGTGCAGGGATGATGGTAGACATCTTGAAGCAGGCAGAGACCACTGACTCCGCCAGGGATTGATTAAATATGGCGGTGAACACAGGGGCTAGCTGGTTGGCACAGGGCGGAGGAGACGATTTATAGTTGAGAAAAGCGGTCTGGGGTGATTTTGCTGTGAGGTGATGAGGGTGGAGTAGTAGGCGGTCCTGGTCTTGGAGAGAGCCTCTTTGTAGGACCTCACGTGGTCGACGAAGGCCAAACGGTGGACGGTGAGGCCAGATCGCTTGGAGAGTCGCTCCAGTCGTCGACCAGCTCTTTTCATTGAGCGGAGGTCAGAGGTAAACCATAGGGCAAGGCGAGGAAAGGATACATTCCGGCTTCTGAGGGGCGCCAGAGTCCAGGCTGAGGGAGAGGGCGGCATTGTAACGGGCCGCTAAGGTTTCCGGGGAGGTATCGGAGGGAACCGGGGCCATGTGGGTAGTGATGAGGTCAGATAGGGCTGATGCACACACTGACTTGGTGTCCCTGAATGTGAGGGTGCGCATTGGGCGCTGCCTGGGCAGGGGGATAGGGACAGTAAAAAGAATGGCGTGATGGTCAGATACCGCAAGGTCCAGACACTGCAGGTGGGAGGGGGGGTTACCGGTGGAGCAGACCAGATCCAGAGTGTGACCTTTGGAGTGGGTGGGGCCCTGGACATGCTGCGTGATGCTGAGGCAGTCCAGAAGCGACAGGAAATCGGCGGCAAAGTTGCAGTTGGTGGAGTCAACATGAATGTTGAAATCTCCGAGCAGATAGGTGGTCGGGGACTTGGAGCAGAAGGAGGATAGGAGCTCAGTTAGCTCTGACAGGAAGGTGGTGGAGGCTTTGGAGGGGCGGTAAATCAGGGCAAATTGAGGTTGAGGAGATCCGGAGAGAAAGAATGTAATGCACTCGAATGATGCATGTGAGATCAGGAGTGGGGATCTCCTTGACCTGGAAGTCTGTACGATGAATGACAGCCAGCCCGCCGCCATGGCCCGTGGAGCACGGTTTCTGGAGGTAGATGTAACCGGGGGGTGTAGCTTGGTTTAGTGTGATGAAATCCAGTTTATTTTGCCATGTTTCAGTCAAACATAAAAAATCCAGTTTTTTTTCAGTGATGATATCATGGATGAGTAGTGCCTTGTTATGAGGGAGCAGGTATTGAGCAGCATGAACGTGGCTGTGGAGGAGACAGGCAGAGTGGGAGGGGTGCTACTGTCAGAGCAGGCCAGGGGCTTCAGACAGCTGGTGCGCACGTGAGGTGTGTTGTGATGACGTTGACGAACAACACGGAAGCGCGGAGCAGATACTACCACGGGAATAGTGGAATCTGTGCAGATGAGTTTGTAGCGGGATGCTCGCTGTATATAGCGGGGGCGTTGAAGGAGTCCGAGTGATCTGATGGTATCCAGGCAGATTGGCGCAGCGGCGTTGAAAAAACTCCGAAGTTGGCGAGAGGAGTATGTTAGCATATCGACCGGAGCAGCTAACCGGCTAACGACCAGCCACACACAACAGTGTAGTAGTACTCGAGTCCAGGACTGATTTTCAGAACTCGTGACTCGACTGATGACTCGGACTTGGACTTGGACTCGAGCATTGACTGTATTCACTTTGATAAACACAGTTATTTCTTAAAATGGTGACCGCTGTGTCATTTATGTTTACAATGGCATGCACATTTCTCGATTCTGATTGGCTGAAACAGTCAAGTTACACATGGTTATTTCTTATAACCCACGCTCGTGGTCCCAGAACCCGCCCACAACCGAATTACAATCACTCCGCCGTGTGTGCCGAATGAGTTAGTTTCTTACACAATGTTGGATTATGTAATTGGTGGGTCATGAGTAATTGTGGAACTAAATATAAATCGCGGGAAGTCTGCCATTCGTCAAAAGGACATTCATTTCACTGTTAATACAATTTTCAAGCAATCAAACCAATAACACACGCTCACGCGGAGGTGTGCTGTTGTAAGTGAGCGTGGGTTATTGAATTGATTGATTGATTGATTGAACATTTTATTAATGTCCGTGTTGTATATTCCTATATGAATATCCATTAATTACAGCACAGTGAGGTTGCTAACTAGAGGAAGGGAAAAGATCACAGTGTGATAGAAAACATGGTCCTCATCTGGGCTCCCAAAATTAGCCAGTAGAGAATAAGTGTGTACAACCAGACAACCAGCAGCTATGGTCCAATATTCATTTAATTGCAGCATGGGCCGAGAGCGGAATAATGCATTGGTTACATACAGGAAACTTCAAGCATAATACATGAGTTGTACAAAAGGATTTGATGAGGTAAATCACAATAGCCCTCACACGTTGGCTTTTTACATCAAAGACAGTACTGTACATAAATATTAGTCATGTTATGTTAATGAACTGAGACCATAGTACTCCTTGTCACCTACATGATTAAACCTGGGTCTAAGATAGGCATCTTACTCTAGTTATCACAAACAGTGATTATTCCATATTCAGTTTTACTCACATAGGGACAAAGTAGACCATGGTCGGTGGTGGGCGATGGAGACCAGAAAGACCCCCTGGGTTTGGTGTGGCGGGTCTGGCTGGCCTGCTCCTCTATCCTTACTGTTCCAATACTTATAGATTTCATGACCTCACTATTCTTAACCTAATTCCACCAATCACAAGTATCTTAAAAACAGGCAGTCCTCATTTGGTGTCTCCTGGTCGTATGTGTGTGCCTGTAGTGTAGCAGCCAGGGGTGGCCCCCTCCTTTTTGGACAGAGGGGGGGTTGGACTGTGGCCCCCTCCTTTTGGGTGTGTGGTTTTGTTTCACAGTTCCCCAACTGTCCTCAGGACTCCTTGTATGTGTCACAAACAGTTTTAGCATGAGGCTTTTATGACCTGCCCCGGTGTCTCCAACTGTTTTCTTCTAATTGCCGCTGAGTTAGTCGTCTCAACATGGGGGGTTGGCCTGAAGGCTCCCCAGATTGTCACAGAACCCTGCTGCCTGCTACAGCTTGTTCCATCACTCTTGAGAGTCCATGTAATGAACTATTTACCATAGATATTTTCAGTTTTCAGGGTTAGTCTAACATTTTGATTATGAAATTATGAAGTCAAGGTTACCACATCCGCCTTGTTTCGAACTGGTTAAGAACTGTTTAGAACTTCATTCTTAGATGCTTCTATAGAAAGTAGGTAAAAAAAAATAAAAAAAATGTCTTTGCCATATAGGAGGCAATTTTTTTTCTTGAACCTACTATCGAAAGAAGCAGCTAGGAGGTGCGCTGTTTTAAGTGAGCTTGGGTTATTGAATTGATTGATTGATTGATTGAAAATTGTATTAATGTCCGCCTTGCTTCGAACTGGTTAGGCTTAGGCCCTCTTTCGAAGTCGGTTATGCTTAGAGTTTATCTTTAGAGCAGGGCGATAGACCACCAGCCCTGATTCCAAACTCTAAGCATAACCAACTTCGAAAGAGGGCGACTTCGAAAGAGGGCCTAAGCCTAACCAGTTTGAAACAAGGCGGACATTAATAAAATGTTCAATCATTCAATCAATCAATTCAATAACCCACGCTCACTTAAAACAGTGCACCTCTGATGTAATAAGCACATTGAGCGACCCTAATTTAACTCTTTCACTACCACACTACAGAAGGTTAACCCTTTCACTGCCACACGACAAAGGGTTAACCCTTTCTCTACCACACTACAAAAGGTTAACCCTTTCCCTACCACACTACAGACAAGGGTTAATCTGACATTAGAAGCCTCACAAGATCTTGTAGCTTCACAGCTCCTATGATGCCAACATCATGATCGATAGGTCATAGTAATAGAGCACTGCATACCAAATCTGTAGGTGTTCTCCTAATATCGCCATTCATCATATCATTCATCCTGTAATTGTTCCCAAGGAGAAGCGCATGATACTGGGGCATTTAAAATGGATTATCAGGCAGTTACATGGATCAGCCACTTCCTACGACGACAGCCAAGAGACGTCGGAGGTTAAATAGGCGACAAACTCCCACCTGACCTGAAAAACAAGAAGAGGGGAGATATGTCTTGCCCTGCCTGGCGACAAACTCCCACCTGACCTGAAAGACAGGGAGAGGGGAGGTCTGTCTTGCCCTGCCTGCCCACTGAGCGCCAAGCGGAGACAACAAATGAGTGACTGAGAAAGGGGGCCCTCGTCTTGAGGTACCTGGGGGTGACTGAGTCCTTTGTGAGCAGACAGGACAGCCATCTATCAGGCCGTGTGTGTGTGTGTGTGTGTGTGTGTGTGTGTGTGTGTGTGTGTGTGTGTGTGTGTGTGTGTGTGTGTGTGTGTGTGTGTGTGTGTGTGTGTGTGTGTGTGTGTGTGTGTGTGTGTGTGTGTGTGTGTGTGTGTGTGTGTGTGTGACTGTGGAGTGATGTAACTCTACCTGCATGTGTGTGGCCTCGGTTCCACCCATTCAGGCCTCAAAGGTCAGGGAGTTTGATGATGTGATTGCGCTGACAGACCTTATGTCCCACAAATTATGTCACTGCATCTCTCTCTCTCTCCCTCTCTATCTATCTATCTCTCTCCCTATCTCTCTCTCTCGCTCTCTCTCTCTGCTGTTCATCATCTAGCAGCTTCAGAGAGTCTGAGTCATCCCGAGGAGTGCAAACACCCGCCAGGCCTGTTGGTGTGTCAGGGTCTCGCTAATATTTGATGAACTTATGCCCATTAATTGCAGTTCTCTTTTTCCTCTGTGTTATTTGCTCCCTCTTCTGTAATTATCTCCACCAGGCAGAGCGCCTCGGGAGAGATATTCCAGTCGCTTGCGTGAGTGTGTGTGTGTGTGTATGTCCATGTGTGAGTGTGTGAGTGAGTGTGTGTGTGTGTGTGTGTGTGTGTGTGTGTGTGTGTGTGTGTGTGTGTGTGTGTGTGTGTGTGTGTGTGTGTGTGTGTCTATGTGTGTCTATGTGTCTATGTGTGTGTGTGTCTATGTGTGTGTGTGTCTATGTGTGTGTCTGTGCTCAGCATATCCAACTAAAAGTCTGTTGTAATTGAAACGTGGCACATAGGCTGACCAAATGCTGAATGAATTTCCAACCTTGTCCATTGAAATACATATTCAGGAATTGTTACACCATTTGAACACAAGAGGGCAATAGTACACAGGTTTGCTGCTCAGAGTCCCCAGAAATCAGGTCTCTGGACCCTGTTTACAACATGGAAATACCATAGTGAACCTATTGTCGTTGCTATACCTACAGTATGCATTAACCAGTTCATCTACCTTTCTAGTTGTGTATTATGGTTTCTTCACTGCAGTTTACATTTTAACTCCAGAATCCCACTCATGTACAGTAGTACCATGTAGAATCCTGTAGTACAATGTAGTATCCCTGTAATATTCTCTAGTAACCTGTAGTACTCTGTAATACCCTATAATAACCTATAGTAGATGTAATACCCTGTAGTACCCTCTAGTAACCTATAGTGCTATGTGTTACGATGGTGCCGCTTTGCTGGCATGATGTGGTGGAACTCAGTTTGCAGTGTAGAACGGAGAGATATACAGGATACAGGAGACGGCGTAGTGGTGAATAATAAGGCTTTTACTTGAAACAGAAAACAACAAACACGACTGACAACAACGGTAACAATTAAACAATGAACCAGCAAGTGACTGCTGGCCCACAACACCTAATATACAAAACCTAATTAGAGACAGAGGGTAATTACAAACAGGACACAGGTGTGATAGACAGAAACAACAGAACACAGAGCACACTGGGAAAAACAATAACAATTGAACAAACTGAGATCAACAAGACTAAAACATATTTACAAAACACAGACAGGGGAAGACAAGTCTAACAAAGTGGAGACAACAACGACAACACAGACAATAAACATAATAAACATAAATGGCAGTAAATAATATTAATCAGGTGAGTGAGCTGATGCCAGATCTGCCAGATCTGGATCAGCCCACCGGTTGGCAATGTTGTATTATGAAGGGGTGTATGGAAGGGCAGTTGAGACGGTCCGACACCTGGACCAGTCGAACCGAGAGAAGGGTTGCCGTCCGGTCCCGCAGGACCGGGGGAAGTGTTACAGCTATGTAGTACCCTGTAGTACCATTTACTAACCTGTAGTACCATGTAGTATCCCTGTAATACCCTCTAGTAACATGTAGTACTATGTAATACCCTATAGTAACCTGTAGCACATGTAATACCCTGCAGTACCCCCCCCCCCCGCTGCCCTTGGGGGGAAGGACGACAGGATGGGTCAAGTGCAGAGACTCGATCGCATCGGCGACCCAACAATTGCATGTGTGTGTGTTCCTGTGTGTGTGCCGCCCATCGCATGTGTGTCACTGCATGCAAAATAAAGACCTGCACTATTAGGATATTCTACTCTCTGAGATGCAGACAGACAGACAGACAGACAGACAGACAGACAGACAGACAGACAGACAGACAGACAGACAGACAGACAGACAGACAGACAGACAGACAGACAGACAGACAGACAGACAGACAGACAGACAGACAGACAGACAGACAGACAGACAGACAGACAGACAGACAGACAGACAGACAGACAGACAGACAGACAGACAGACAGACAGACAGACAGACAGACAGACAGACAGACAGACAGACAGACAGACAGACAGACAGACAGACAGACAGACAGACAGACAGACAGACAGACAGACAGACAGACAGACAGACAGACAGACAGACAGACAGACAGACAGACAGACAGACAGACAGACAGACAGACAGACAGACAGACAGACAGACAGACAGACAGACAGACAGACAGACAGACAGACAGACAGACAGACAGACAGACAGACAGACAGACAGACAGACAGACAGACAGACAGACAGACAGACAGACAGACAGACAGACAGACAGACAGACAGACAGACAGACAGACAGACAGACAGACAGACAGACAGACAGACAGACAGACAGACAGACAGACAGACAGACAGACAGACAGACAGACAGACAGACAGACAGACAGACAGACAGACAGACAGACAGACAGACAGACAGACAGACAGACAGACAGACAGACAGACAGACAGACAGACAGACAGACAGACAGACAGACAGACAGACAGACAGACAGACAGACAGACAGACAGACAGACAGACAGACAGACAGACAGACAGACAGACAGACAGACAGACAGACAGACAGACAGACAGACAGACAGACAGACAGACAGACAGACAGACAGACAGACAGACAGACAGACAGACAGACAGACAGACAGACAGACAGACAGACAGACAGACAGACAGACAGACAGACAGACAGACAGACAGACAGACAGACAGACAGACAGACAGACAGACAGACAGACAGACAGACAGACAGACAGACAGACAGACAGACAGACAGACAGACAGACAGACAGACAGACAGACAGACAGACAGACAGACAGACAGACAGACAGACAGACAGACAGACAGACAGACAGACAGACAGACAGACAGACAGACAGACAGACAGACAGACAGACAGACAGACAGACAGACAGACAGACAGGGATCTGGTACTGTTAGATGAACAATACTGTACCTGGTTGTTGACTGCTGGGGGGGGGGCATTATTCCTTTGCTGGCTCTGTTGTTCACAATTTCACATGACATCAGATACAATGCTTCAGCTCAATGTAACTCAACAACCATCTGTTCTCGAGACCCTGAGACCCTCCACAGCAGTGACAGGGGAGGATATGGAGCTGGAGTGTGGCTGTAATTCAGAGCTACTCCCATGACTGCTTAAGTTTCTAGCCCTGTCATTTGTTTCTCTGTTGATCCTGAGATTCTCCGTCAGTGGGGACTTCGTCTGAGTCCTTATGATGGAAAAGGGGAACAAATTAAAAAGAGCCAATGGTGTATTACATCACGATTCGGTTTGAGAAGTGACTCTTACACAAACATAATATACATCGGTGGGAAATTGCAATAGCGGAATTAACTTCTCCTCGCAGGCGCACCACACGGCATCCCAAGCCCAAGTGTTTAAAATGTCCCCTCTCTGCTACGGACGGCCTTATGCGCCGGAAATATAGAGTGAACAGCTCCCTCTACATAATATACAGGATCCAATATAGTTTCTGCGAGGAGCAATCAGGCTTCACTTCAGGGGGTACAGTGTTGAGTAATTGAAGGCTCTCTGGGAAGCTGCCGGTGTAAAATACCTCTGGGTATTGGATGCCACGGCGTATAGTTTCACTGTAATGTCGTTTGCAGTAGGCCGCCCTTCCCATCTCCAAGGCTTCGCGCTATTATTACACCCAGCTGGGAAGCGTGAGGGAGTGTAATCAGTCACGTATAAACAACCCACGGAAAAGGTGGAAATGACACCACTCCAAACGGGACCCGGCGCATGTCGGATGACATGGTTGAGGAGCCCTGCGAATTCTCCCCCACTCGCCCTACCACTGTGGTGGTGACGCTCAAATCACACTTTAAACCATAGGCTACGAGGCGGGGAGAGAGGCATATTCTTTTGAGGCTGTTTATTTTGTAAGGCATACCAGTGTCGGCGCCATGGGGGGGCATTCACGGGCCATGCCCCCCCAGATGGGGCACTGTGCCCCTCCAACCGGCATGGTCAATTATTATAAAAAAATAAAATAATTAAACATGAATTTTTTTTATTATAGTAAAAGTCAGATGTTTTCCTTTATAAATAGGCTATTTAGCCTATTATTAAACGAAATTAAACAAAAAAAGTCTTAAAGGAAGTGTATGTTTGATCTCACGCCACGGCTCACGCACGCGTTATTATTGGTCACGTTGAGTTGACGGGTAGGGCATTTGAATTGATTTTGATATGGGTAGGGCGTGACTTGAGT
Organism: Notolepis coatsorum; assembly: GCF_963971535.1. Classification (NCBI taxonomy): domain Eukaryota; kingdom Metazoa; phylum Chordata; class Actinopteri; order Aulopiformes; family Paralepididae; genus Notolepis; species Notolepis coatsorum. Next base: position 90,974,715 of record NC_140180.1, read on the forward strand.
GAGGTCAGTGAGCGCGAAAGTCAAAGATAGAGTCAGACTCAGGTAAAATATAATAATCACTTCTTGGAGACGGACATACAAATAAAATGGATATACGAAAATGGTTGGCTGGGGCAGGCGCACCTAAGGCTTCTTCACGGCAATACCGGCAAGGAGATTTCGACACTTGTCAACACAGACCAGCTACGAAAGAACAGGTACTACTTCTCGGCTCTCGTGGATGTTGTCGGGTTTCTGGTAGAAAACCAGTTGCCTTTACGTGGAAACCTAGATGCTTTTGGTGACATGTCTGAGGGGGGAAGTGGTCTTTTCCTGTCCTTATTGGACTACACAATTAAAAAGGACCCAGAATTGGCTGACATAGTGAAAACTATCCCTCGAAACGCCACATACACTTGTCATGACATGCAAAATGAACTTATAAGTACACTTAGCAGTGTGGTGACTGAGGCTATAGTGGAAGAAGTAGGCGACTCGCATTACACATTAAAAGTGGACGGAACACGCGATCCCACGGGATGTGAAAATATATCTGTTGTCATTCGTTTTGTAGACCAGTCATTTGAAGTGACAGAGCGCCTGGTAACCATAGTGACAGCTGACGCAGGTGATGCACGGACATTGACAGACACAGTCTTGGCTGAGCTAAAAGAATGCTGGTTTGGACTCGTCAAAGATTCTCAGCCAGGTGTATAATAATACGAAAACGAAATACGTGATCTTTCACTTTGTGTGTGTGCGCAAGACGCCAGTGTGTTTGTGACGTGACGTGCGAGAGAGAAAGAGAGAGAGAGAGAGAGAGAGAGAGAGAGAGAGAGAGAGAGAGAGAGAGAGAGAGAGAGAGAGAGAGATAGAGAGAGAGAGAGAGAGAGAGAGAGAGTGACTGTCTTATCTCTTATGCCTGCAGTGCGCTCATGTTTTGAAATGCGTGTTGGTTTGCGGGAAATGCGTTTTCTGAAGCGTATATTTTATGCCCCCCCAAAATTACCATATGCCCCCCTGATAAATTCGTTCGGACGCCGACACTGAGGCATACACATGTGAGTGAGGTTAGAGCCAAAAGCTCCCTTCCGCTCGTCCGGGCGTATTTTTATAGGCAACAGACAATCATTCTAGAACATTATTTGACCATCTTCTGTTACCAAACAGTGTTATTCAAGCGCTGCTGCTCTACTTTGAGTTGAAAAAAAACAACATATTGTTAGCAGTGTTTTCAATGAAATAGTACAATTAAAAAATATAAATTAATTCAAATTCACAGTGTGATTGAAGTTAAATCTGATTGTTAAATCTGATTAATAAATCATATTCTTATTTTTATCAGAACAAAGTACCAAAGAGCCTCGTTTTGATACCACAAAAGCTGTGTTGACTCAACGTGATAGAGAGTTCTTGGACCAAGAGCAGGTAGTTTCTCAGGTCCTGAAGGCAGACAAGGTGACGAGGCATTTGGTGCCACCATGGCAGGGAATTGATGTGATGGAGTCTGTGAAGAAGGCCCTGAGTCCACTGAGGGACTTCACAGATGCACGATCAGGTGAGGATCATTGTTGAATATGAATTACTTTAGAGAGTTTACATTTTCATTTAACCTTTTTTAAATAAGCTATTTATATTGTTTGAAACTGGCTCCTCCTCATTGATGTCTTGCTGCATCAATTGCATCAGACACTTGCAGGGCCGGACTGGGGAAATAATTCATACCGAGAGATATAGTGCGAAATATTAGTGCATGTGAATCACAAACTAATGAGCCAACAATTGCTTAGTACAATGTACTGTTATGGACCTCAAATAAAACTGTTGTGGCACTAGCAATGCTACTCTCTCCACCTTCAAAAGGAAAAAAGCAAGAGCACAACATATTTTTCTATTTACTATTATAATACAGTTAACCACTCTCTCCTGTAAAGGCCTTTCTTTTTCTTTGTTTTATCCCTCTCTCCTCCACCCTTTCTCTTTCTTCCACTGTCCATCTTGACACCAACGTTAATTGACTTTCGCTCTGTGATCTTTCCCGAGTCCCTCACTACCTGGCTCATTGCCTGGCTGTTATTCTGCATCTGAGTTCCGTCTGCCATTCTATTCGCCGCCTCCGCTCTCAATCAGTTGTATCGCCTGGTCTCGCCTCCACCAATCACAAGCGGCAGCACGGCTCCATTGTGTGTGTGTGTGATCCGCGTGAGGGAGAGAGAGTCAGATAGTTCTCCAACTCTGTCGCAGACAGTGAAATCCTGGTTGTTCCCCACCCACCAGGTTATCTAAATATCGCGCCGCGCCGCCGCCACAACTAGAAACAATGGCATGGCAAAAAATAAATAAAAATTATAATAAAAAAAATACGTTTTTTTTTTTTTTTTTATATATAATTTTTTTTTAAATCTGGGAAAACTCCCGGTGCTCCCGATGGCCAGTCCGGGCCTGGACACTTGCCTTTCTCATGTCCGTTAACACTTGCATAGAGTGTCCCGTGTCTCCTAGCCGTCTCTAGCATCTTGCCGACTTGCTAACCTTGAGGTGGCGAAACATTTTCATGAAAATGACCATATGTAAAATGATGCTCCACACATAACCATTGCTGCTGTTCTCTGATGTAGCCATCAAGTTTAAAAACTCCAGACCAGTGGTACTCACTACTCAGACATTGCCAACCTATGAAAAAGCTTGATCATGTACTACATGCTGTACCAGTAGGCTACTGAAATGTATTACTGTTAACATGGAAACCTTAAAGGAACACGACAACATTTTGGGAAATTAACTTACCGTCTTCTTCAGAGAGAGACAAGAAGATAGATACCAGTTGTCCCTCTGTGCGTTCAGTAGAAAGCCATCTGGCTGCTAGCTTAGCACAATGAATGGAAGCGGACATGGTCGATTAGCCTTCGGGAGAGGGGTTAGTTCGACAATGCCTAGGCTAACCGACCATGTCCACTTCCATTAATTGTGCTAAGCTAGGCTAACGTGCAGCAAGATAGCTTTCTACTGAACGCACAGAGAGGAAACTGGTATCTATCTTCTTGTCTCTCTCTGGAGAAATGTTGGCGTGTTCTTTTAACTATTGATACCTGTGGCACAATCACAAGCGGTGTATAATTATTGTCATTTATGTTCTCCCCTGGGAATTAAAATGCCTCAAGTGGCCCTGTAGAAGCCTAGGCTACAGACAGCCCATGAGTACAAAGTACATGTATGTAATGTGCAGGTAGAGTTACATCACTCCACACACGCACACACACACGCACGCACGCACAGACACACACACACACACACACACACACACACACACACACACACACACACACACACACACACACACACACACACACACACACACACACACACACACACACACACACACACACACACACACACACACACACACACACACACACACACACACACACACACACAGTTGTATCCTGGGCAGAGTCTGTTCTGACTCAAATTTAATTTAATCTTTTAACTTTAGTGCTTCATCCACATAGAACGACCCTTCAACACACAAGGAAGATCAATACTCTCATAACGTATAGGCAGTTTAAAACCACGATCACAAACTACTCTGTTTCTGTGTAACTGTTTTATTAACTGATTTATTATTTTGTATTATTCATATTATTCATCTCGTGTTTGGTCTAACATATTTCAACGCTGTCTTTATAACTTGACGTCAGCACAAATGAGGACAACCTCAATGACCTATCGAGATCTAAATAGAGGTTTGACTGAATGCAGGAATAAGCAGGGGCGTAGATAGAATAGTGCAACTGACTAACCACAGCCCCTTCGAAGCTTTTTTTGGCCGTCGAAGCTTCGGGCCCAATATTCGGTTTTTGGTCGGGACACTGCTGCTGACTGGGTGTCTTATCAAACACAGGTAAAACTAAAAATACTATAGAAATTTCAGTGCTGTAAAGTTTAAACCTTTTTAAATCTTAGACAAATGAAACACTTTGCTTTTATGAAATATTGTAAGGCGTCATTTGAGGCTTTATAAAAGCAGCAAGTTGTATTCAACACAGAGAGGAGTTAATGAGGAATCTCCATGTGCTTGTTGTAACAAGAGAGGCGGAGTTAATGAGGCCTATGACGTCCATGTTGCATTGGAGGCGCAAGATTTAGCAGAAAAATTATAAAATTATAATTTCTTCCCCCCCCCCCTGTATGTCGCGGCTTGGGAGGGGAGGAGAGCCCACAGGCTGCAATGTGCTCAGAGCCCGGAATGTCTTTGGCATACAACTGATGTTGATGCTATAGAATCGTTCCTGGCCAAATTCCCAATCAGGTATCTGACATCAAGGCCACCTAATCATCCCTTCCCTTACTTGGCTGATATCAATC
>NC_140180.1:90979258-91079258 GCF_963971535.1 Notolepis coatsorum
GTGGCTCTTCTGCCATTCATCTTCCACTGCTGCAGAGAGAGAGAGAGAGAGAGAGAGAGAGAGAGAGAGAGAGAGAGAGAGAGAGAGAGAGAGAGAGAGAGAGAGAGAGAGAGAGAGAGAGGGGGCAGTCACTGACTCTGCCATCACGCATGTATTGACAGGACTGCAGTAGCCAAGATATGCAGAGAGAGAGGTAGTAGGCAGCCAGATTAAGAGTGTTAGCAGGAAGAGGACATGAGGAGAATGGTAGGAGAGATTGGAAGGAGTGAGGGAAAGAAGAGATGAATGGAAACACAAGCTGACCAAGTGGCTCTTCTGCCATTCATCTTCCACTGCTGCAGAGAGAGAGAGAGAGAGAGAGAGAGAGAGAGAGAGAGAGAGAGAGAGAGAAGAGAGAGAGAGAGAGAGAGAGAGAGAGAGAGAGAGAGACAGCAATTAATAAAGGCTTAGCGAGACCCAATAGTCCAGCAAACCAGAGGAAGTAGTTTTCCTCCTTCCTGACTCTGACTGTATTTACTTGCACTAAGCATAGCGACTAATTGCTCATATCACAGTTAAAGCCTTATTCTGGATATGTCTCTCTTAAATGCACCTTCATATATCCTGATCAATAGCTAAATGTCTCTGTCTACAGGAAGCGTTGGTTGCAATAGTCTGAATATTACCATGGAAACAGAACTTTCAGAGTGCTACAGCTGTTAACGTTAGGTTATGACTATAACCAAGTTCTGTTAACACTAGTGGACGCTCAGCGTCTCATTGCATATATCTCGCTTCAGCATATATATACTGAATAAATTTCAAAATGTACCTTTAAATGCCAGCATTCATCTGGCCACACCCCCATCCGCTTACCTACATTAAGCAGGGGTGGTGCCACACACTCATCTCCTTCCAACAAATTTCACCACAATGAAAAATCAAGGGCTGCAGCGGCGTCTAGATGCTGAGCGTCCACTAGTGTTAACAGAACTTGGTTATAGTCATAACCTAACGTTCTGTATCACACTAGCTCCCGCACAGCGTCTCATTGCATAATAGGAGCTGAGCGGGAGCTAGAAGCTCGACAAATGTACCCCGCTGAGGCCCCCCACAGCCATCAGATCAGGGAGGACCGAGCCCCCCCGACCCCCCCTAATGGAGGGCACCCCCCCTATTGGGGGCTTCACGGGAGGGCGACAGACCCGACCGTGTGAAGAGGCACTCAAGCAACTCAACGCACAGGGTGAGCAGACCGTGGCTTGACCCCACGACCACACACACGCACAACCCGCATGCCACCCGGGAACGAACGGAGGGAACAACCTCGTTACTGCCCCCAGAATCACGGGGTCAAGGGCAAACCCAACCCTGAGGCAAGGCCGTAGCAGCGGAGCGCGAAGGAAGACCCAGACCCACCAAAGGGACTGGACCCCTGGAACGGGGGCCCGGAGAAGTCCATGATGCCAGCATCAAGACCCCACCAGGTGGGCACTTAGTGACCCCGCCCCCCACATCGCCAGCGTATTCGGACAAAGGCCCCTCAGCCGAGCGGGCCCTGTCCCCCCAATAGTACACCGCCTGGCACACTGACCCTGCAGAACAGGCAGTCAGCATGGCCGTAAGCACACAAAAAAGGTTAACCAACGGAAGCAGGCAGCGCACCGGGGAAAAACCAGGCAACAGGCTGTTAACCCTAGCCTGGAGACTGCGGACGAGACAGGCGCCAGAGGGGACAGCTGAACACAGCCGCCCCGGCGTAAGGGGCGTAAGCTGGCGTTGTTGCATGACCAAGCCTCCATTTAAAAAGCCCCCACCCAGAGGGGTTGAGGCAGAGAAGGCTGACACGATTGGCAGACGTCATGAACGTGCAGGGGCACCCTCAACCGGTGAACCCGGGAGTTGACACTGCTCCAACACACCAGGGAATCAACCACCTTGGTGTTACCCAATGCGGTGGTTGTTCCTATAACCCCTCAAGAAAAAAACTCCAAAACACACCTGCGGGTATACACCGGCTATACCGCAGTACAAGTGTTTCAGTTTTCAAAAAAGGGTTAACCCAGGCCTACGGGTCGACGAAACATGACTTCGGACCGGGCCCGGCGATACGGGAAGCACAGGGTCACCAGAGGAGGTCAAAGACCACCCCAACAGGCCCCTCTTCGCCATGCGTGAGAGAGGAGCGAAAAAGAATGGAGAACCAGCCCCAAGCACACCGTACTTGGTATTCCCAGGCGGTCTCCCAACCAAGTACTAACCAGGACCAACCTGTGTAGCGGCCGAGATCTGACGAGATCGAGCGTGTACAGGTTGGCATGGTCGTAAGCCATTACGACAGTGCTGAGTAAAAAATGTACCCAACCAGGGTCTCCATAGCGCTTAACCCTGTGACACCCGGACCGACCTGGCATTTTTCACCCTGAAAAAAGCCCAAGTCCCTCAGGGTACCAGAACAGCAGATCTACATCCCCGGCGGACAACGGGTTCAACTGATCCGGACCAGCGTGCCCTAACCACGCCGACATGCCTACTACAGGAGAAGGGGCAGATATGCGTGTTGATCTTAAACATGAAAAGAAGGCGCCACCCAGACGTTCGGGCGAACCGCGCCCGGTGGCCCACCCCCAGGGCGTGAGACCCCTCTACATATGTTCAGATCCATTCTGTCATCATCCCCCAGATATGAACGAGAATCCGTCGATAACCAAACCAGGTCGTCGGATTTGGTCGTCGGAAGAGGAAAAACCTCCATCCCAGTTGCTTTATAAAAACGCCGTTTTAACCTCAAGCAACCAAGGCGTGCCAGTCAGTCGCCTGTTTACAGAACACCCCTAGATAGCACTATACGTGCGTCGGGACACACCCACATCAATGAACAGGCTATTTAGACCTGTCATTGAATCCCCAAGGCGCCCAGGGGAACGACAAGAGGGGTGTGATACTTCCTAACTCCAACTCTTTTTAATAGAAAAGAAGGAAGCACCAACAGTATGTATCCCAGTCTACACAGCCGGGGGTAAATTTTTTTCACATTTTTACATCCCACCACCCTCCCATAGGAAGGAGACGGGAATCCCCAGAGAGACTTCCCACGCGAGCTGTACAGATTGAAAAGAATATATTGCACCTTGAGCCATGTAAAAAATTGGTTTTAGGGCTCTCCGGGGAGGAGGCACTGAACCCATACACACTCAATAATCGAATTGAATCGAATACATACACGATAGAGTAGGACTCCTTCTTGAGGGTCCACTCACCTTGACAATCTGAGGAGGAGGCTCTGTACTCTGAAGGAGGCTCCCTCACATGGAAGGAGAGTCCCAACTCACAGAAGGCCCGAATAGGAGCTTGGTGAGGAGGAGCCCTGACCACCCCCCGAAACAGATCCATCACATGGACCTGAACTGCACACGGAAGTCCTACCAACAGAGACGCGCACAGTGACATACTCTATGGCGGGGGAATTTCTGCGGTGCACACGCGCAATATTCCAGGCCGTGGGACCAGGAAACTCCCCCCCCCCCCCCCCCCCCCTCACCCTGTAACGTGCCGAACCGCAACGTGACAGGAACCTTGAAGGACAGGTGGGTTTACCCCTGACCAACAGAAAAAAGGGGGAGGAAAGGTTACCAGTTCACCCCTTTACGACCCCACACCCATGATACGATGTAATGACAAAAAGAGAGTATGACACAGTCATAGTCAGCTCCATGAAGCGTCTGACAGCTTCACACAGCGCATGAGCTAACCTGCTATCTGATTTTTACTAAGGAAAAAACACAGAATAGAGAGGGCTCTCCAAGAGCCCCGGTACCAAACTTACACATGTGCTTCTGTGGCCAGTCCAACCCAGTTGTAGGTCACATGACACACACAACCCATCATCACCTACAAAAAATGGCAAAAACACTCTACAGAGGAACGCCGTTTTTCATAATGAGAGAATACATAATTCTCTATTAGTATCGGCCACATGCCTTGCTAAGCACACACGAAAGCGATCAAACAATCTTTTCTTTTAGGAAAATAAAGTTTCTCCAGCAGTTTTAGCACAACCTCAGCAATCAAGCTAAGGGTTACATCGTATCCCTACCACACAGTGACACAATGTAGTGCAACAACATGTCTGAGAGGAGGATGAAGAAGTCCCCAGGGAACCGGGGGGAAACACAATCCTCCTACTTTACCCTTAATACGGACAGTTAAAACAGGAAAACCTGTTAATATGTGAACACACTGTTCATTGTCATTACAGGCTGAGAAAAGAATCATTCTTTACTCATTTGTCACTAAGCATAGCTTTATAGGTTAGTTAACCCCCTTAGTTGTGAGTACACGGTACATATAAACACACATGATGTTTCTCAACACAACAAACCAGATCATTTTCACATCTGTAACAACAACCCGATTTGCATGGAGAAGCTAAATACCAGTGACAAGACAATTCACACATAACTCGCGTCGTATCCTAAATGTAGTGCAGCAACACTCGTTTTGGAAAACATCGTTATTTACAAAACATTTAGAAAGGAAAGCCAGAAGAAGTGTACAAGGTCTGGTCAGGCCTTGCCTACCCGGAGCGTAGATCAAGCGAAGTGCAGTCTCAAGGCACCGTAGTAAACACAGCCATTCTGTGTTGTCGATCTGGGCAGCGTCGCCGCTCCATCCCGTCGCTACGGTCCCCCTTGTTGACGCAGTCCTTGCCGTCCTGGCCCAGGGCAGGTTCGACGAACATCCTCTGTCAAAGATGACGTCGTAGTCAAGAGTGTTTAAAACATGTTATAATCAAAGCACGTTCAACAGAGTAGCATTAAGCTAACGGCCGCTCTAACCGTCGGGCGCTACCGCCCCTGCCCGCGAGATGTCGAGCGAACGGCGCACGCGACCAGAGGAGAGACTTCGAATCCCCCCCGCCTCTCCCCGTGAGGGAGAGGGGAGTTGGGAACCGCGGCGGCGCGCGAGGGGCCGGAGCCACCCCGCGCTGGGCCTCGGCCGATAGCAGCAAGCTAACGTTTCCTAGCCTAGCCCAGGTAGGCCACCTAGTGATCACAGCAGGCTAGCGCCGCAGCTAACAGCTGACTGGCTAACAGTAGGCCACCACTAGCACGTAAGCTAAGCAGCTATCACCTGAACTTGTACACAATGATATAACACTCACTCAGACAGGCCGCCGTTCTGAAACCCTCCTCACTTTTTAAGAGAAAAGAGAAACAAGATGTTAACACAGTTTTACAACAGTGATTTTACCAACACCCGACGGAGCCAGCACAATACCAAACTGGCCTGTAGCTGACTTGAACACAGATCTTCCACTAACGAACATCTATGCCCATATTTCCTCGTGAGGGAATACTCTCATTTGGATATGAAAGATGGGGCCTACACGGTGACAGAGAAAACATCCACTCGTCCAGAAAACACAGGGATCACCAGTGTTAATTGTCGTGGCCCACTAGTTAAACTATAATGGGCTTCAGATCAAGGTCTTCCGCTGTTGCCTAAGAGGCTGAACAAAAGACCTTAATCTGGGGCCGGTGTTCGTAAACATTGTCAGCCAGCCCCCATAGCACTAACAGACAAGTGGAGCCGCAAGCAAACATCACTCACCAACCTGGAACTCACCGCTTCTCACAACAGCGGCGCGTCCTACAGTTCAGCTGTGTCCTGAAAGGTTTTACCGCAACCAGCACAGCAAGGAACTGCAGTTGAGAGGCATGCAGCGGCGTGCTCCCAATACGAAAACCGGTGGAGGATTTTAGAATGATCACCATCTTCCAGACACTCCAGTGACGAAGACAATATCGCCGTATTTTCTCGAAAATAGTGAGAGAGAAAATAAAGATATGATGTCAACGTATATCTTGTTCTTCCTTTCCTCGTAAACATTGTCAGCCAATATTTTTCTCCACGTCAAGTGGGCATATGAGCAACACGTTGCTTGTGATGAAATTTGAGAAGGAGATGAGTGTGTGGCACCAGACCTGCTTATGTAGGTAAGCGGATGGGGGTGTGGCCAGATGAATGCTGGCATTTAAAGGTACATTTTGAAATGTATTCAGTATATATATGCTGAAGCGAGATATATGCAATGAGACGCTGAGCGGGAGCTAGTGTGATACAGAACTGGATACGGTTAATCTGTACCTCGCTATGCCCCCCGAGGCAGGCCTAAAGGAACAGTCATGCCACTGGTAACCACTTTTGAAAGATATGATAAACACAATAATAATAATAATAATAATCATAATAATCATAATAATAAGACACCAAATGATTGTATTGCTGTTAATATATTTCTCATATCAACACATAGCAACCACTGTCTCTTCCAATATTAAAAAATGGCTTTCCAACATTCCATGAAAGCCTCTGTTGCTGTGTGTATGTAAGCAAGGGTTAACCTTCTGTAGACCTAGAGAAGGCGTATAACAGGGTACCAAGAGAGGAGGTGTGGTACTGTATGCGAAAGTCAGGAGTAGCGTAAACGTTTGTGAGGGTAGTACAGGACATGTATGAGGGCAGTGCGATTGTGGTGAGGTGTGCAGTGGGAGTGACTGAAGGGTTCAAGGTCGGGGTAGGATTACACCAAGGGTCGGCCCTCAGTCTTTTCTTATTTGCAGTAGTGATGGACAGGCTGACAGACGAGGTGTTCGCAGATGTTCGCAGATGACATCGTGATCTGTAGTGAGAGCAGGGAGCAGGTGGAAGAGAACCTGGAGAAGTGGAGGTATGCACTGGAGAGAAGGGGGATGAGGGTGAGCAGAGGCAAGACCGAGTATATGTGTGTGAACGGGAAGGAAGACAGAGGGGTGGTGATGATGCAAGGAGTAGAGGTACCAAAAGTGGACGAGTTTAAGTACTTGCGGTCAACAGTCCAAAGTAATGGGGACTGTGGTAGGGAGGTGAAGAAGAGAGTGCGATAGAAAGGTACCAGCAAGAATAAAGGGAAAGGTCTACAGCACGGTAGTGAGACCAGCTATGCTGTATGGTCTAGAAACAGTGGCACTGACCAACAAGCAGGTGGCGGAGCTGGAGGTGGCAGAGATGAAGATGTTAAGGTTTTCTCTGGGAGTAACAAGGTTGGACAAGATCGAAAATGTCTACATCAGAGGAACGGCCCATGTTGAGCAGTTCGGGCAGAAAGTGAGAGAAGCAAGACTGAGATGGTTTGGACATGTGCGGAGGAGGGAGGTGGGGTACATCGGGAGGAGGATGCTGGAGATGGAGCTGCCAGGAAAGAGGAGGAGGGGAAGACCCAAGAGGAGGGTTATGGACACAGTATTGGAGGACATGCGGGCAGTGGGCGTGACGGAGGACGATGCAGAGGACAGAAACAGATGGAAACGGATGATCCGCTGTGGCGACCCCTGAGGGGAAGAGCCGAAAGAAAAAGAAGAAGAAGAAGAAGAGGAGTCTGGTCGTGGAAGCGTTAACCCTCTTGTAGTGTGGTAGTGGAAGCGTTAACCCTCTTGTAGTGTGGTAGTGAAAGCATTAACCCTTTGTAGTGTGGTAGGGGAAGCGTTAACCCTTTCTAGTGTGGTAGTGAAAGCGTTAACCCTTTGTAGTGTGGTAGTGGAAGCGTTAACCCTTTGTAGTGTGGTAGTGAAAGCGTTAACCCTCTGTAGAGTGGTAGTGGAAGTGTTAACCCTTTGTAGTGTGGTAGTGAAAGCGTTAAACTTGTGTTAAAAAGGCTGTCTGGATACAAAAGGGTGTCTGGGGCGATAGCGGCTCAGGAGTTAGAGCGGTCGTCTGGTAGTCGGAAGGTTCCTGGTTCGATTCCTGCTCCCTCCGGGCAACGTGCTGATGTGTCCTTCAGCCAGACATTTAACCCCTAATTGCTCCCGAAATTGTAAAGCGCTTTGGATAAAAGCACTATATTAAAATAAAATGCACCATTTAAAGTATGGCTCTGATATCTGCTAGTTTGCAAGGAGCAGGAGGGCAGGCCATAATACTGGGAGCAACATGGGACCTTTTTGGCTTGCGCTTAGAAAGAGGAAAATATTAGCTAATCAAACTAAACTAGTCGCTGGGGTCCACAGACAGTTCATAAGCTCCTGTTAGGAGTCTCGCTCATAATCTAAATATTAGCTATTCACTGCATGTACCCAGCCTGTGGGCTTCCACCGATATACCCCCCCCCCCTCGCTCTCTCTCTCTCTCTCTCTCTCTCTCTCTCTCTCTCTCTCTCTCTCTCTCTCTCCTTGCATTTCTGTCTGTCTGTCTGTCTGTCTGTCTGTCTGTCTGTCTGTCTGTCTGTCTGTCTGTCTGTCTGTCTGTCTGTCTGTCTGTCTGTCTGTCTGTCTGTCTGTCTGTCTGTCTGTCTGTCTGTCTGTCTGTCTGTCTGTCTGTCTGTCTGTCTGTCTCTCTCTCTTCTCTGTCCCCTTGTCCCCCTAGATCTCACTCAACTCTCTACTCTATCTTTTGTTCAGCTCTCACTCTCTTTCAAACCCCCCTCTTTATCTGTGTAATGGCTGCTGTCACTACCTGGGGATTTGTGTTTGAGAAGCACTTATGAGTCAGCAGATGGACAGAGAATAGCATCTCCAGTGAAGGAGGTCATCATGGCACCACTGTACCCAGGGCCGCCTCAGGGGGTGTGCGAGCAGTGCGGTCGCACAGGGCCTCGCGGGAAGGGGGGCCTCGCAAAAAAAAAAAAAAAAAAATTATAATTTTTTTTATTTTTTATTTTTTTTATTTTTTTGCGAGGCCCCCCTTCCCGCAAGGCCCTTTTTCATCACATAACTAAAATCTAGTTTTGCTTATATGCTTATATATTTCACATTAGACACGTTTGTAGAATGTGTCTGACTTGTTCCTGGGTCTGCACCTGGGTCACTATTGGAGCTCTGGTGCTCTGCAGCAGGCATTGGTTTCAACGAAGGGAGTGGTTACTTACATCATAGTACGCCGCCGGAAACTTAAACGAAGAAGAAGAAGAAGAAGAATCAGCTGCGTTTGAATATTTCGCGCGTGCAGCTTTTGACTATTATGCTTAGTTATGCCAGCCAAGGTCGGTCATTATCAGTCGGTCAGTCACCAAGGAACGTTGACGAAAGGCGGGACAAATGGCCGGAGCCTTGTCATGATGCAGTCGGGATATAGGCCATGGCCCATGATGATGTCGGCTAGTAGCTAGCTTAGCTAAAGGCTATCTAGCGTTAGCTAACCTGCAGCCAAGGATGAAGAGGGTCGTTTGGCAGATGAACTTCGTCAACTCCACACGGTTGTCTCCATCCTCTTGGACTTTGGTGAGTTTTTAACCTATTCTATTAACTCTATTCTATTCCCGCCGTGGACATCGCTCTCTCTCTCTCTCTCTCTCTCTCACTCTCTGGAGCTAAACTGGCCGACTAGCTAATAGTACTACTAGTAGCTAATGGTTAGCGATAGCCTGGTTGAGCTAACTGTTAGCCAGTTAGCTGTTTAGCTTCGACGTTAACTGCCGGCTGCGCTCGGCTGGGAACGTTCGTTTGATGCTATCAGTTAGCCTTGAGTTAGCTGTTAGCTTGTGCTACGACCATTGACATTAGCCGTGAGAATAGCAGGGGGTTCTGGCACTCTGACTACGACATCATCTTTGACAGAAGATGTAGTCGGGCCTGCACCATGACAAGGCTCTGGCAGCAGCTTATTTTTGTCCCGACAGCGAGAGGCCTTTCGTCAACGTGGAGACCTGTGTTACGGCCTTTCGCCCTGCGTTCCTTGGTGCAGGTAAGATTAATGAAAATGTCATGACATTACCCCACTCTTCCTTCTTTCCCCTCCCGAATGTTTTGTTAATAACGATGTTTTTTTCCAGGCAAAACATATGCTACTTCACAACATTTGGAGATACGACATGTGCTGTGTGTGAATGTCTTGGTCGTTTGTGTAGCTTGGGTAGCGTTGGGCCGTTGGCCAAAGCTGTGTGTGTCACAGTACCTGGCTGGCCTATTTAGCTGATGTCGGCCATTGGCTCCTTGCTGCTTTGGTTTCTCTGGTATAGACCCTCTTCTCTTTGGATTTAAGTGTTGATCTTTGTCCTTTTGGATCTCTCATACATGCTCTCTCTCTAACACACACACACATTCTCTCTCTCTCTCTCTCTCTCTCTCTCTCTCATACATGCTCTCTCTCTAACACACATGCTCTCTCTCTCTCTCTCTCTCTTTCTAACACACACAGTCTGCCTATGGCGGCCTTTCTCGATGGCTAGGCTGTGCTCGCTGAGTCTGTATAGTCAAGGATCTTCAGTCACAGTGCTCAGGTATTCTGCCACTGTGTACTCTCTGTTTAGGGCCAAATAGCATTTCAATTTATTTCCAATGTGTCTCTCTCTCTCTCTCTCTCTCTCTCTCTTGGATTTAAGTGTTGATCTTTGTCCTTTTGGATCTCTCATACATGCTCTCTCTCTAACACACACACACATGCTCTCTCTCTCTCTCTCTCTCTCTCATACATGCTCTCTCTCTAACACACATGCTCTCTCTCTCTCTCTCTTTCTAACACACACAGTCTGCCTATGGCGGCCTTTCTCGATGGCTAGGCTGTGCTCGCTGAGTCTGTATAGTCAAGGATCTTCAGTCACAGTGCTCAGGTATTCTGCCACTGTGTACTCTCTGTTTAGGGCCAAATAGCATTTCAATTTCTTTCCAATGTGTCTCTCTCTCTCTCTCTCTCTCTCTCTCTGTACACTGTATATTGACTGTAGAACGGGAGCTCTCTCTCGCTCTCTCTTTTGCTATATGTTGACTGTATCATGCCCCGCCTCGGGCAGCGCTATTATTTAAGAATATGTTGACTGTATGAAAAAAAAAATATATATATATATATATATATAATTTTTTTTTATTTTTTTTGTAACCTGTAACCTCGCGTTAAATCTCGCACAGGGCCTCGCATTTCTCCCAGGCGGCCCTGACTGTACCCACTCTCGTCCACGTGGGTGTTTCCAGTGCTGGGGAACACATAGGACTTCAATGTAGAGTGATTCAACTATTGTGTGTATTTTTGTATAATTTTTTTTATCTGCACTGTGAAATTTTGACAAGAAAACAATGACAGTGAATAACCATTTGAAAATCTTTAGAATTACTCTATCTCATGTCATCGTAAATCAAGACAATATCTGTATTATAGATACATAGCGTATAGGAGATCATTCCATGAATTGTACAGTACATACAGTATGTATTGTAACTGCAGTTACTTTCTAAGTAGCTTTCTAGCACCATCACTCCTGGGAGCGTTAGTGCTCTACGTTCTACCCATTGAGCTACATGGTACCAGGACCAAATACCAGTAAATGGGAGAGAGGTGGTAGAATATAACGTAATACCCATTTAAGAACAGCTGATGCAATATGTTTATTTCACAAGATGACAGCGTGTGCCACCTAGAGGCCGGCCGAGTCTTGCTGTAAACATGTATCCCAATTCTTCAGTTGTAACTTTATACGTAATAATAATGTGTGCCGCAAAAAAATTCAATAAAAAGTGAGAGATTCAAATGTATGATGTATGACTTGAGTACAATTTCGAGCTATTTGTACTTTATGTGAGTATTTTCACTTCATGGAACTTTATACTTTAAACTTTTTTTTGTATCCACTTTTTCTCCTTATTTTTCTGTTTTTCTCCCATCCCAATTCCGCCTCGCCAATTCTCCCTTCAATTCTCCCCTCCCCTGTCTCAAACATTGCTAGACTATGCCTCCCACTGGTCGGCTGCAGTGAGGAGTCGACCAAGCCTTGCATCACGTGTCCCCTGTTATGGGATGTGTTGGTGGCGGGACCCAAGTAGTGCAGACAGAGGAGGAAGGAGTCGGGAGACGAGAGTTCAATAATAATAATGTCTTTACTTGCAAATCCAAAACATGACATACGAGAGAGCACGGAAAAATAACAGAGGCTCGGCCAAGCCGGCGCGGGACAAGGTACAAAATAAAATGCTACACTAAACCTGAACAAAGACGGACTTAGACACAAAATGAAAAAGGACCAAAACAGGACATTAAGAATACACTTACTGAGACGAGGGTACTAGACAGGAACACAAAACAAGAGCGCAGAGCGTAGGCTCACAGGAACAAAACAAAATACGAGACGAGCGGGGCTGGGTAACAAAACAGAGGCTAAGACAAGAGTTGCGTTGCCGAGGTACAGATACGAGAATTGCTCCACGAGCTGAGAGGTGCTGTAGCACAAATATGAAGACTGCTCACACGAGCTGAGTTGCGAATACAAAATACAAGTACGAAACCGTAACAGGAAACTATGAACGAGCACCGGACAACGGCGGGGCGAAACACTAAATACTAAACACTGATTACTAGACAGGAAACAGCTGGTAACAGAATCACTGACAAGGAATACGTGAGACTAGACTAGACACTATTACAAAGACAGAATGAATATGTCAAGACAAGGACTAACAGGCAGGAAAATATTACAGACACATAATCATAGGGAGTAACAAGGCAGAGATCAAACATGACAAATAAATAACGTTAGAATAACGGATCATCTCTGACAGGAGTAGTACCGCCAAAAGGCCACCGGATGGTGCCAGATGATAATGTTCAGAATTGTTCGAGAAGTCCAAAATGTTCCCAAAAGGCGAACCACAACATCCGGTACACGAGGAGGCAGCTGTCGCATCTTTTCATCTGAACAGCGCGATCTCGCAGTGGCAAGGAGTTACGCATGGGAGGCTCACGCTGCCCCCGATACTTCCTGATTCTGCTGTACAGGCGCACCAACCGACCTGTAGGAGTCGCTGTCCACAACGTCCAATCCCCACCCACCAGCTTTCCCACCCCTAACACTGCCAATTCTGTTAGTATGAACGACCAGCCAAGCTGGTAGCAACGCCGAGAGCTGGGCTCGAACCCAGCATCTCCTGCGTTAGTGGCGAGCACCTTGCCCACTGCGCCACTTAGCCGCCCTTACTCCACTACATTTATCTGAACCCATCAGTTACTAATTACTTTGAAGATAAAGATTTTGCATAGAAATCATGGTAAAAAATGTATGAAGATTATATACTTTCACAGCGGACATAATCAGAGCAGCGTAACTGGACCACATACCACTTTAACATGACATATAGAGGTCAATGGATTGAGGATTGAAGGCTCCCAAGCACTGGAATACACAAACGTCATGTAGAATGCATACTTTTACTTTAGATACTTAAGTAAATCCAATAACAAATACTTCTCTACTTCTACTCTACTAAGTAGAATTTGAATGGAGGACTTTTACTTTTACCAGAGTACTTATTTATCTGGGTATTTCTACCTTTACTTAAGTAAAGGAACTGTGTACTTCTTCCACCACTGGATATTGTGAAAAGGCGACAATATATAGCATGCAATCTGGTCACTAACTCAACAGGACACTGTAGGCTGCTGTACATGGTATAAATTACATGATGAATGTAAGTGATTAATTTAAAGGAACATGCTAACATTATGGGAAATGTGTTTACTATCTTCTCCTGAGTCAGACAAGAAGATAGAAAAAAAAATTCTCTGTGCGTTCAGTAGAAAGCTAGCTACCCCCCCTACCCCTCCCCCCACCCATCAGCACCAGTGTCCCCCACCCCCCAAGCACCCCACCACAGCCAGCAGCAGTCTGCCCCCCAACCCTTCACCACCAGCAACGACAGACCCACCACTCTACCCCGCCCACTACCTAAGCCCCCAGCCCACCAGCACCCCCGCTGTCCATCACTAACGACCAGGTCCGAAGGCAGTTCTCCAGAATCAGCGTGAACAAAGCCAGAGGACCTGACAACACCAACCCCGGGATGCTCAAAGCGTGCGCTGGACAACTGGCGGCACCATTCCAGCACCTTGTCAACCTCTCCCTTAGGCTGGACAGGGTGCCCCAGCTATGTAAAACCTATTGCATTGTCCCAGTGCCCAAAAAAGTGCGCCCAAGTGCCCTCAATGATTACAGGCCGGGCACTCTGACGTCACACGTCATGAAGACCTTTGAGCGGCTGGTCCTGCAGCACCTCAAGCCCCTGGTGAGTGACTCCCTGGACCCCCTGCAGTTTGCTTACCAGGAAAACATTGGTGTGGAGGATGCCATCACCTACATGCTCCACAGAGCCTACACACACTTGGAGAGGCCACGCAGCTCAGTGAGTGGTTCTTCGACTTCTCCAGCACAT
This sequence comes from Notolepis coatsorum, assembly GCF_963971535.1. NCBI lineage: Eukaryota > Metazoa > Chordata > Actinopteri > Aulopiformes > Paralepididae > Notolepis > Notolepis coatsorum. Next base: position 90,993,406 of record NC_140180.1, read on the forward strand.
TTAACACCATACAGCCGCTGCGGCTAGAGGAAAAGCTCACTGGGACGCAGCTGGACCGGGGAATGGTGGCCTGGATCACTGACTACCTCACCAGCAGACCACAGTACGTGAGACTTCAGGGCAGCCAATCAGAGGTGCTGGTGAGCAACACCGGCGCTCCCCAGGGTACCGTGCTGTCACCCTTCTTGTTTACCCTCTACACCTCCGACTTCTGCTACAACACAAGAATGTGCCACCTGCAGAAGTTCTCTGATGACTCCTCCATCGTCAGCTACATCATGGAGTACAGGGCTCTGGTGGAGAGCTTCGTAGGGTGGTCCGACAGTAACCACCTCCAACTCAACATCAGCAAGACAAAGGAGCTGGTGGTGGACTACCGGAGAGGCAGGAAGGGTCCCCCTTCTCTCATAATCCTCAGAGGGGAGGAGGTAGAAATGGTGGAGTTCTACAAGTTCCTTGGAGTTCACCTGAACAGTAAACTGGACTGGTCGGACAACACTGAGGCCCTCTACAGGAAGGGACAGAGCAGGCTGTTCTTCCTGAGGAGACTCAGGCCGTTCGACGTGTGCAACCAACTGTTGCTATTTTTCTACCAGTCGGTTGTATCCAGCGTCCTCTTTTTTGCTGTGGTGTGCTGGAGGGGCAACATCAGCTGGAGGGACTCCAGCAAGACTAAGCTGGTGAAGAGCTAGCTCCATAGTGGGTGGTGAAAGAAATCGGTGGTGGTTTTCAATGTATGTGATGTATAGATTGGGGGGAGATGACCGCATCTAAAGGGGCCCGGGTCAGAGAGGTCGAAATGTGCAGGCTGACGGTGGTGGAAGCAGGAGATGGTGGTTCGGAGGCAGGAGGCAGTCAGTGTGAGCAGCACACAGCCAGCGAGCGGGGTGTTGACATTCCGATCAAGAACATCAACGAGATAACGGCGGCCACAGGAGACAGAGAGCATGGGTTATGGGGGGGTTTGACAGTAATGAAACGTTTGAATGTGTTTAAAGGTTAAAGCTGTTGTCATGGCAGCGGCACATGACAACCAGAAGAGGGACGGGCCGTCGTTGCTATGACGGAGGTCCTATAAATGTGTTTCCGGGTGTAAGGCAGACTGAGACTAAGAACGACTGAGAAACGAACCACAGAGGAGAGAGGAACCATCAGAGACTTGGAAGCGATTTCCCCCCCCCTCACCTCGCGGGAAGAGGAGGGGAGGACTGACATGGCACGACCACGACGACAGGCTTCTGGAATAACCACCAGGCTGCGAGGATCCCCGAGCGGGGTTAAAGGAGAGATCATTAGAATAGACTTTTCAAGGACAATACAATCTGTTAACATCTGAGCTGAGGCTTCTGTTTATGAAAATAAACAACGCTTTTCCTTGTAAGGTAGTACGTTGTCGAAGTGTCGAATTCTTACGAAGGTGGAGAATACTTATGCTGTGGATTGCACTAACGGGGAATGATAAGGTTTATCAGCCAGTATGATGTGACGTCAGAGAGATAAAATTACACAACGCAGAGGGAGTGGATGGAGAGATGATAACACAAGAAGATGTGATACTGGCCGATTGATCAGAATCTAACAGTGGTGAGCTGGATAATCTAGAGGTGGTGGCTATGAGGAGCTAGCCAGAATGAAGAGCACGTTGAGCCAAAGACTCATCCCCCCGACACACCACAAATCACCTGGGCCGGTCCTTTATACCGGCAGCCATCAGGCTCTACAACCAAGGGCTCGGACAGCTGCTTTGGTTTCTCTGGTATAGACCCTCTTCTCTTTGGATTTAAGTGTTGATCTTTGTCCTTTTGGATCTCTCATACATGCTCTCTCTCTAACACACACACACATTCTCTCTCTCTCTCTCTCTCTCTCTCTCTCTCATACATGCTCTCTCTCTAACACACATGCTCTCTCTCTCTCTCTCTCTCTTTCTAACACACACAGTCTGCCTATGGCGGCCTTTCTCGATGGCTAGGCTGTGCTCGCTGAGTCTGTATAGTCAAGGATCTTCAGTCACAGTGCTCAGGTATTCTGCCACTGTGTACTCTCTGTTTAGGGCCAAATAGCATTTCAATTTATTTCCAATGTGTCTCTCTCTCTCTCTCTCTCTCTCTCTCTCTCTTGGATTTAAGTGTTGATCTTTGTCCTTTTGGATCTCTCATACATGCTCTCTCTCTAACACACACACACATGCTCTCTCTCTCTCTCTCTCTCTCTCATACATGCTCTCTCTCTAACACACATGCTCTCTCTCTCTCTCTCTTTCTAACACACACAGTCTGCCTATGGCGGCCTTTCTCGATGGCTAGGCTGTGCTCGCTGAGTCTGTATAGTCAAGGATCTTCAGTCACAGTGCTCAGGTATTCTGCCACTGTGTACTCTCTGTTTAGGGCCAAATAGCATTTCAATTTCTTTCCAATGTGTCTCTCTCTCTCTCTCTCTCTCTCTCTCTGTACACTGTATATTGACTGTAGAACGGGAGCTCTCTCTCGCTCTCTCTTTTGCTATATGTTGACTGTATCATGCCCCGCCTCGGGCAGCGCTATTATTTAAGAATATGTTGACTGTATGAAAAAAAATATATATATATATATATATATATAATTTTTTTTTATTTTTTTTGTAACCTGTAACCTCGCGTTAAATCTCGCACAGGGCCTCGCATTTCTCCCAGGCGGCCCTGACTGTACCCACTCTCGTCCACGTGGGTGTTTCCAGTGCTGGGGAACACATAGGACTTCAATGTAGAGTGATTCAACTATTGTGTGTATTTTTGTATAATTTTTTTTATCTGCACTGTGAAATTTTGACAAGAAAACAATGACAGTGAATAACCATTTGAAAATCTTTAGAATTACTCTATCTCATGTCATCGTAAATCAAGACAATATCTGTATTATAGATACATAGCGTATAGGAGATCATTCCATGAATTGTACAGTACATACAGTATGTATTGTAACTGCAGTTACTTTCTAAGTAGCTTTCTAGCACCATCACTCCTGGGAGCGTTAGTGCTCTACGTTCTACCCATTGAGCTACATGGTACCAGGACCAAATACCAGTAAATGGGAGAGAGGTGGTAGAATATAACGTAATACCCATTTAAGAACAGCTGATGCAATATGTTTATTTCACAAGATGACAGCGTGTGCCACCTAGAGGCCGGCCGAGTCTTGCTGTAAACATGTATCCCAATTCTTCAGTTGTAACTTTATACGTAATAATAATGTGTGCCGCAAAAAAATTCAATAAAAAGTGAGAGATTCAAATGTATGATGTATGACTTGAGTACAATTTCGAGCTATTTGTACTTTATGTGAGTATTTTCACTTCATGGAACTTTATACTTTAAACTTTTTTTTGTATCCACTTTTTCTCCTTATTTTTCTGTTTTTCTCCCATCCCAATTCCGCCTCGCCAATTCTCCCTTCAATTCTCCCCTCCCCTGTCTCAAACATTGCTAGACTATGCCTCCCACTGGTCGGCTGCAGTGAGGAGTCGACCAAGCCTTGCATCACGTGTCCCCTGTTATGGGATGTGTTGGTGGCGGGACCCAAGTAGTGCAGACAGAGGAGGAAGGAGTCGGGAGACGAGAGTTCAATAATAATAATGTCTTTACTTGCAAATCCAAAACATGACATACGAGAGAGCACGGAAAAATAACAGAGGCTCGGCCAAGCCGGCGCGGGACAAGGTACAAAATAAAATGCTACACTAAACCTGAACAAAGACGGACTTAGACACAAAATGAAAAAGGACCAAAACAGGACATTAAGAATACACTTACTGAGACGAGGGTACTAGACAGGAACACAAAACAAGAGCGCAGAGCGTAGGCTCACAGGAACAAAACAAAATACGAGACGAGCGGGGCTGGGTAACAAAACAGAGGCTAAGACAAGAGTTGCGTTGCCGAGGTACAGATACGAGAATTGCTCCACGAGCTGAGAGGTGCTGTAGCACAAATATGAAGACTGCTCACACGAGCTGAGTTGCGAATACAAAATACAAGTACGAAACCGTAACAGGAAACTATGAACGAGCACCGGACAACGGCGGGGCGAAACACTAAATACTAAACACTGATTACTAGACAGGAAACAGCTGGTAACAGAATCACTGACAAGGAATACGTGAGACTAGACTAGACACTATTACAAAGACAGAATGAATATGTCAAGACAAGGACTAACAGGCAGGAAAATATTACAGACACATAATCATAGGGAGTAACAAGGCAGAGATCAAACATGACAAATAAATAACGTTAGAATAACGGATCATCTCTGACAGGAGTAGTACCGCCAAAAGGCCACCGGATGGTGCCAGATGATAATGTTCAGAATTGTTCGAGAAGTCCAAAATGTTCCCAAAAGGCGAACCACAACATCCGGTACACGAGGAGGCAGCTGTCGCATCTTTTCATCTGAACAGCGCGATCTCGCAGTGGCAAGGAGTTACGCATGGGAGGCTCACGCTGCCCCCGATACTTCCTGATTCTGCTGTACAGGCGCACCAACCGACCTGTAGGAGTCGCTGTCCACAACGTCCAATCCCCACCCACCAGCTTTCCCACCCCTAACACTGCCAATTCTGTTAGTATGAACGACCAGCCAAGCTGGTAGCAACGCCGAGAGCTGGGCTCGAACCCAGCATCTCCTGCGTTAGTGGCGAGCACCTTGCCCACTGCGCCACTTAGCCGCCCTTACTCCACTACATTTATCTGAACCCATCAGTTACTAATTACTTTGAAGATAAAGATTTTGCATAGAAATCATGGTAAAAAATGTATGAAGATTATATACTTTCACAGCGGACATAATCAGAGCAGCGTAACTGGACCACATACCACTTTAACATGACATATAGAGGTCAATGGATTGAGGATTGAAGGCTCCCAAGCACTGGAATACACAAACGTCATGTAGAATGCATACTTTTACTTTAGATACTTAAGTAAATCCAATAACAAATACTTCTCTACTTCTACTCTACTAAGTAGAATTTGAATGGAGGACTTTTACTTTTACCAGAGTACTTATTTATCTGGGTATTTCTACCTTTACTTAAGTAAAGGAACTGTGTACTTCTTCCACCACTGGATATTGTGAAAAGGCGACAATATATAGCATGCAATCTGGTCACTAACTCAACAGGACACTGTAGGCTGCTGTACATGGTATAAATTACATGATGAATGTAAGTGATTAATTTAAAGGAACATGCTAACATTATGGGAAATGTGTTTACTATCTTCTCCTGAGTCAGACAAGAAGATAGAAAAAAAAATTCTCTGTGCGTTCAGTAGAAAGCTAGCTACCCCCCCTACCCCTCCCCCCACCCATCAGCACCAGTGTCCCCCACCCCCCAAGCACCCCACCACAGCCAGCAGCAGTCTGCCCCCCAACCCTTCACCACCAGCAACGACAGACCCACCACTCTACCCCGCCCACTACCTAAGCCCCCAGCCCACCAGCACCCCCGCTGTCCATCACTAACGACCAGGTCCGAAGGCAGTTCTCCAGAATCAGCGTGAACAAAGCCAGAGGACCTGACAACACCAACCCCGGGATGCTCAAAGCGTGCGCTGGACAACTGGCGGCACCATTCCAGCACCTTGTCAACCTCTCCCTTAGGCTGGACAGGGTGCCCCAGCTATGTAAAACCTATTGCATTGTCCCAGTGCCCAAAAAAGTGCGCCCAAGTGCCCTCAATGATTACAGGCCGGGCACTCTGACGTCACACGTCATGAAGACCTTTGAGCGGCTGGTCCTGCAGCACCTCAAGCCCCTGGTGAGTGACTCCCTGGACCCCCTGCAGTTTGCTTACCAGGAAAACATTGGTGTGGAGGATGCCATCACCTACATGCTCCACAGAGCCTACACACACTTGGAGAGGCCACGCAGCTCAGTGAGTGGTTCTTCGACTTCTCCAGCACATTTAACACCATACAGCCGCTGCGGCTAGAGGAAAAGCTCACTGGGACGCAGCTGGACCGGGGAATGGTGGCCTGGATCACTGACTACCTCACCAGCAGACCACAGTACGTGAGACTTCAGGGCAGCCAATCAGAGGTGCTGGTGAGCAACACCGGCGCTCCCCAGGGTACCGTGCTGTCACCCTTCTTGTTTACCCTCTACACCTCCGACTTCTGCTACAACACAAGAATGTGCCACCTGCAGAAGTTCTCTGATGACTCCTCCATCGTCAGCTACATCATGGAGTACAGGGCTCTGGTGGAGAGCTTCGTAGGGTGGTCCGACAGTAACCACCTCCAACTCAACATCAGCAAGACAAAGGAGCTGGTGGTGGACTACCGGAGAGGCAGGAAGGGTCCCCCTTCTCTCATAATCCTCAGAGGGGAGGAGGTAGAAATGGTGGAGTTCTACAAGTTCCTTGGAGTTCACCTGAACAGTAAACTGGACTGGTCGGACAACACTGAGGCCCTCTACAGGAAGGGACAGAGCAGGCTGTTCTTCCTGAGGAGACTCAGGCCGTTCGACGTGTGCAACCAACTGTTGCTATTTTTCTACCAGTCGGTTGTATCCAGCGTCCTCTTTTTTGCTGTGGTGTGCTGGAGGGGCAACATCAGCTGGAGGGACTCCAGCAAGACTAAGCTGGTGAAGAGCTAGCTCCATAGTGGGTGGTGAAAGAAATCGGTGGTGGTTTTCAATGTATGTGATGTATAGATTGGGGGGAGATGACCGCATCTAAAGGGGCCCGGGTCAGAGAGGTCGAAATGTGCAGGCTGACGGTGGTGGAAGCAGGAGATGGTGGTTCGGAGGCAGGAGGCAGTCAGTGTGAGCAGCACACAGCCAGCGAGCGGGGTGTTGACATTCCGATCAAGAACATCAACGAGATAACGGCGGCCACAGGAGACAGAGAGCATGGGTTATGGGGGGGTTTGACAGTAATGAAACGTTTGAATGTGTTTAAAGGTTAAAGCTGTTGTCATGGCAGCGGCACATGACAACCAGAAGAGGGACGGGCCGTCGTTGCTATGACGGAGGTCCTATAAATGTGTTTCCGGGTGTAAGGCAGACTGAGACTAAGAACGACTGAGAAACGAACCACAGAGGAGAGAGGAACCATCAGAGACTTGGAAGCGATTTCCCCCCCCCTCACCTCGCGGGAAGAGGAGGGGAGGACTGACATGGCACGACCACGACGACAGGCTTCTGGAATAACCACCAGGCTGCGAGGATCCCCGAGCGGGGTTAAAGGAGAGATCATTAGAATAGACTTTTCAAGGACAATACAATCTGTTAACATCTGAGCTGAGGCTTCTGTTTATGAAAATAAACAACGCTTTTCCTTGTAAGGTAGTACGTTGTCGAAGTGTCGAATTCTTACGAAGGTGGAGAATACTTATGCTGTGGATTGCACTAACGGGGAATGATAAGGTTTATCAGCCAGTATGATGTGACGTCAGAGAGATAAAATTACACAACGCAGAGGGAGTGGATGGAGAGATGATAACACAAGAAGATGTGATACTGGCCGATTGATCAGAATCTAACAGTGGTGAGCTGGATAATCTAGAGGTGGTGGCTATGAGGAGCTAGCCAGAATGAAGAGCACGTTGAGCCAAAGACTCATCCCCCCGACACACCACAAATCACCTGGGCCGGTCCTTTATACCGGCAGCCATCAGGCTCTACAACCAAGGGCTCGGACAGCTGGCTATCAATGTCAGAACTTGGGACGTGAGAACTCGAGACTCATATCCACGTGCACTCACTGGACTATCTTGTTTTTTGTACTCTTTATATTGTATTTGTATTTATATTTTATATTGTATCTATAGTGTATACAGGACTGTATAGGACTGTGAATCTCTGAACCCCCTCCCTGTATCCCCCCCATGTTGCTTTGACACCTGACTTTCCCCAAGGGAATTAATAAAGGATAATTTTATCTTATCTTAGGCTAGTTTAGTATACATTAATGGAAGTGGATATGGGCCACTAGCCTAGCTTAAAACTCCGGGAAAGGTGTTTTTGGCCAACAGCTAGGCTAGCTGATCTATATCCGCTTCTATTAATTTGTGCTAAGCTAGACTAGCTTGCAGCCGGATAGCTTTCTACTGAACGCACAGGAGAGGAAATTGGTATCTATCTTCTGAACTGTAAAGATTAACACAGGCATCCATTGTCCTTGTTCAATTCAACCTCACACCTTAACCTAACCTAGAGATGAAAAAATTATTATGAACAGTTGCATGTTTTCATTGTACTTTCCTCCCTCACACTTCTACTCACCATCCCAGCTGAAGTCAATGTCGCTCACTTCCACTGCCTCATAACGTGGCTGTACCGCTGTACAGGCATCATGACCTTTGAGGGGAATCGTATTAAACCTAAGCCTGAAACAGTCCGCCTGGGTATATGGAGTTATTATTGCTGTGCAATTGTCAGAGAATGTGCTGTGAGTAAGTGCCTTTCACCCCTTTTTCAGAACTACTTCAGCTTTCAATATCTGTTATTGTTTTAACTTTACTGTATGTTTTGAGTGTGTATCAAGCTGTTATTAACTAAAATGGGAATTGGATTTTTACAGGTTTTTAGTGAAGTAGACACTGCAATTGAACATCCATTTAACTTTGCTCATGTAAATGTTGAACTTGGAACTATTATACAAGTGCAATAACGTTTGTGAACCCCGGCCTTTTAGATTTATTCTTCTTAGACTCACTTTTGTCTAGGCGGAATTTGACCTTGGTGGTTGACCTTGAAGCAGGTAGAATTCTACCTGTGTTTACTTCCTCAATCATTCCTGCAGTTTTGGATGACCGTAATAAGCCATATATGTGAAGAAAGCTCAGCTCCTTGGCTTTCAGACGGAGCTTTTTTTTATAGCGCAAATACTCAAATAGTTACGGTAAAGAGAAGCAGGAGGGGCCCGTAGGCTTAAAAGAGAACAACACCTTATTCATTACGGTCTAAAACAGCGCAATCAATTATTTGTGAACAAAGACTCAAACCTATACGATGTGCGTGACATTTTCTGTGCAATATCTTGACAATGTTACAAGTTCAAGTGTTCATTCTCTGGTCTCCGCCTTTAGGGGGAGCGTTGTTCAGGTTCAGAGATATTGAATGGCCTGTCTCGCACCACGGGGGGAACACATGAATTCTTAATCTAAGAGGTGTCCCCCCCCCCCGTCGCGAGGCTCGTCTCCCCGGGGAGCGAGGCTGTTCCAGAGGCCGCCTGGTACCACTTGTCCACGCGTTGGGAAGACGTCCTCTCCTCACGCCTCCACCGGCATCCGGCCAATCGATCGGATCACTTAACTTAACCCTCCGAGGTGTTGTGAAGCGGTGTCACCTAACCCACCCGTGTGCGCAAACTACATTAACTGATTAACCACCTTCTTCTGTGAGACATATCTCCAATATATAGCCTGATCATGGCCTATGTAATCACATCATAGCTCAGAGAGACGAGCTGCGTTGAAGAGACGCGCCGGTGAACAAACCGCGGAGCAACAAAGGAACTGGAACAAAGCGTGGCTCTCATCTGCCGTACGCTATCTGCAGTAATCTGCCGGCGATGCCATCACAACAAAGTGTGGGGGAAAAGCTGGTTACCTTTGTGTCTCTGCACTAACTTTCCACTGTGTGCAAGTGAGCAGTGGACTATTTCTAAAGTCACAGACATTGAAATTTAGGGATTTAGTGGAATTCAAAACTGCACAAATAGTGTATAAAGCAAGACATAATCTACTGCCAGGCAACATCGAAAAATGTTTTATAGATAGAGAAGGGGGATATAACTTAAGAGGGAGTTTTAACTTAAAGGAAAACGCCAACATTTTGGGAAATTAGCTTATTTGCCATCTTCCCTGGAATTAGACAAGAAGATACATACCTTTGTTGTCTCTGTGCGTGCAGTAGGCTTAGGGAACGCCCGCACCGTTAGCTTAGCTTAGCTTCATCACTGGAAGTGGGGCAGTCCTTTACCCTGAAGTTCCCTACAGTCCCCTACACTCACGAAATACACTCCCAATACAACTCCAAAACGTTCCTGTAAATGTTCAGCCGACTGTACACACCACTATGAAAAGCATGTGCATATCTGCCTGTGTGGTGAAGTTGGGGAATCGTCTAACTGAGGCGTTAAAAGAAAGTAAAAATACTTCTCATTTCAAAAGGAAGTTCAAACACTTTATTCTTGAGAAGTATGGATGGTTAAGATCAATTAGATCAATTGTTAAATTTTTTGTTTTGTTTTGCTGTTTGTTATTATTATATTATTTTGTTTGTTTTGTTTTGTTGTTAAAACACTTTCAGCGCCAGAGGTCGCTGTGGGCCGTGTGGCAAGAATGCCAGCGCTTTAATGAATGGGGATACATGCTGGTGTTTGCAGGGCTAAAACTATATTAAACATCATAGCTATGGATATAAAACTATTGCCCATTTGACATCGAGTATCTATCGTTCAATTTGTGAAAAATAAAGAATTCTTTCATCCATACATTCCCGTTTTATACCGTGGTGAATATGAGTATAGTTTTAGAGTAATTCTGTGTAATCCCAGGAAACGCCGCTATGCAGCGTTTAGTGCATTTCACTAGAAACCGTGGTGTTCCTCGCCTGGATCAACAATCAATCTGAAATCAACGCTATATTATCGGTATTATGTTTCATCATGCATGCATGAAAGGGTGGGGGGGGGTTTCTATGCTTCGATCGTCACCAATGGAATACGTTACGCACACACATTACACACATACGTTAGGATCGCAGGGAAGGGATTCTTCGATAAATGCAAGATTGATACCATATAGCCCTTACCTTTACTAGGATTTACTGCAAAAAGAATATTCCAATTATCTGATCGCCATTCCAAGTATTGATGTCGATCGTGTTGCCAACATAATCCACCAAAGAACATGAACCGGGAGTGCTTGATTATCCTCAATCCATGTGTTATAACCGCTCGTCATGCCTGACTAGGAAAACCCAGACTGGACTTTTTAGATCGACGTACAGCCCAAGCTAGAGAGTTTCCAAGGATGTGCAATACCGGCCGCAAGGCGTTAGGCAGCGGTATTGGACGTTTGCGATCTCAGACCCATTCAGGACAGCCTGCACAGCTTTCCTGGGTGGATTATCAATGGAAATAGCGAATAAAACGATCCTAATAACGAGTATACTCATTGTTGGCGTCCAACGATTGGCGGCCAATAACGAGTATACTCGTCGATGGCGGGGAATGAGTTAACGAAGATCAACGATAAGCGTAATTTCAATGTAAGATGATGCACTGGGTTAGGGCATTTACAAGCTTATAGCTTCAGCCCTAACCTTTTCGCACAACTTAATGTGAATTGATTTTTGTATGTTATTTTTTGTACATGCTAAAATGGTTTGAAATAAACATAATTAATTCATTCATTCAAGCCTCGTGCATGGGAGCTCAACTTCAATACTACATACTATACTATAGCCCCCATACCACACTGATAGTTTGTTGCCTTGGAAATACAGGTTTACAAGTAGCGAGGTTACCTGGTATTTAACTTATTTGGAGGTTGAGCTCCCACGCACATGCTATAATTGGGTTTTTCCGTTATTTAAGGGACCTCATCAGGAATTCCTCAGGGGATGAGAGACAAAACCCCAGCACACCACCATGGTTTGTGGCTGTAACAGCTTTCAAACCTAGCGATTGGCATTCTGAGGCATAGCTTGTGTAGCCCTCCGTGGCTGTGAGGTGTCAGGCTGGAATGGACAGAGGGACAACTTGGAGGAAGAAGAAGAAGCAGGCGTCATCAAACTATTTCACATTTACTTTGTATACAAAGGATCACTGACTGCATTGTTATAAGACACCACTGTGTGTGGAGACTGGAGAGGTAGTGGTGATGGGTATATAGGATAAGAGGAGACAAGGAAACAGAGATACGAGGAGGGGAAGTGGTAGCGTATGGTTCTCTTGTGATGTCAGAGACTCCTCCTATGCTGTTTTCCTCCTACAGAGCGAGACAAGGGAGGGATCAGCAATGGCTCTTGGAGGTAAAAAGTGATTTATAAGCTGCGCTTGATGCCGATACAAGATTGCACTGACAAGGGCACCAGAGGAGGAGGCAGTGAGGGAGAGGAGAGACAAGGAGATGAAAGGAGAGAAGAAGAGAATAGAAGAGACGACAGCAGTGGTAAGGAGAAGAGATGAGAGGAGATAAGAAGAGAGGAGAGGGAGAGAGGAATGCAGTGGTAAGGATAGGAGGGAGGAGAGCAGAGGAGAAGAGAGAAAAAGAGGGGAATAGAGAGGAGAGCAGTGGTAATGATAATACATGAGAGGAGAGAAGAAGAGAGGAGAGTAGTAAGAAGAGATGAGAGAGGAAAAGAAGAGATGATAGGGAGAGAGGAAAGCAGTGGTAAGGAGAGGATGGGAGGAGGTAGGAGATCAGAGGAGAAGAGAGGAAAAGAGGGGAATAGAGAGGAGAGCAGTGGTAAAGATAATACATGAGAGGAGAGAAGAAGACATGAAAGGGGAAGAGAAGAGAGGAGAGGGGGAGAGGAACACAGTGGTAAGGAGAGGATATGAGGAGGGAGGAAAGCAGAGGAGAAGAGAGGAAAAGAGGGGAATAGAGAGGAGAGCAGTGGTAAGGAGAAGAGAGGAGGAGAGGAGGAGGGAGGAGAGCAGAGGAGATGAGAAGCAGACAAAAGCCAAAGCAGAGGAAAAGAGGAGGATGACAAGATAGTGTAGGACAGGTGAGGGAGTGGAGGATAAAGAGAGGAGAGGTGAGGAGCGGAGAAGATAAAAAAAGAGGAGATGGGAGTAGAGGAGAGGAGGAGGAAGCAGCAGTGGGGATAAGAGAGAGAGAGAAGGAGGAGAGGATAGATCAATGTCAGATGTATCTGTTAGTAAAGCGGAGCTGACAGGACTCGTCAGGTGAAACACCTAAGTAAAAAAGCACAACAGGGCCCGGCTTCTGTTTCAAAGTCAACTGTCTGGCTGAGGAGGCGTAGAAACACACCGTTTGACAGTTTCCCATTCACATCCTGTTTCTAGGCAACAAGGACTCTGCCAGCCTCCCGGTTTCCTAATTCCATTCCCCATGAGTGCGTGACACAGTATCTGGAAAGTTGATATATTAGCCTTCAAGGTTCGCTGATTTTGAGTGGAAAAACGGTCAAGCAACTTGTTCTTTCTCTTCACAGTATAGCATCTTTCTTCACAGTTTACTTTGCCATGAAGTTCAGCGTCAGAAAAAACAATGACGTTGAAAGTGGGCGGGACAAAGTAAGGTGAATAGCAGCCATTTTAGCTTCACAATCCTTCTCAATGATGACCTGTAAATGTATGCTAGCTAACTTTTAGAATGTAGGGAATCTCATGACATGCTATGAATATAGTTACTGTAACTGAGGGGTACAATTCCCTGACTGTATTAATAAGTATGGTATCATTAAACCACTACTGTCTTATGTACATTACTACTGGCCATACAGTACACAGGTATCTTATGATGAACACTTCCCACAATGACTCGGTTCTACACAAAACTGGGTTTAAGTATTTATTAGCAGCAATGATAGTACATAATATACTTTACTTTGGATGCGCTTATAAGGCAAAGGAATGTGCGTAGGCAAATCAATAACGTATGTCCATTCTCATATTACGCAGGAGATAATAATACAACCTGAATCTTAGGAATTATATCTATGGTACTCTGGTAAGATAGTGGGAGATACTGGTAGGGTCCCTCCGGTCGTAAGCCAGCAAGGGGAGAGGATTTGTCGGTAGTAGAGTCTGGGTCAACGATGATAAAGAGACTCCAAGTACAGGAGACGGTGCAATAATATCTTGATCCGCAGACGAATACAGCTGTTCTCCGTAGCATGCAGCTCCGCATGGAAGAAAGCTAGCCGGCCTCAGGCTTCTGAGAGGCGGGCTCGACGTGGCTCCTCACAGGGTAAATCCCACACAATTGTGGGTGTAGGCGATTCTCCGCTCCATCAATTACAGGACCAAAAGCAAATATAATCCAGCCGAAAAGGGCTATGCAGTCGTCGGTAGGTTATCCAGTGTACATGATCCACACGGTCCTCGTCTAGGGCTCCTCGGGTGAAAGCGCCAGGGTAAGCAGCCCAGCCTGGATAAGCACACTAGCTGGTACGAGGAAACGTTGGTGATGCTGGTCACTGTAGAACGGTAGCCGCACGATACACTATACATAAATAGACTATTACTGAATTAATATAATAGGTCGAACTCGACGGTACAGCGTTAAACTCTGATACTTCAGTTATTAATTCGCACGCGGTCTCAATGCTCTATTTGGGGCCAAACAGGCCATACTTCACGCACGTTGTATCGTGGGTGAGGCTTCAACTTATTGGGTAACTCTACTTCTGTATTCACCTGCGCCGTATTTATACGTTAGGTGAACAAACTAGTACCAGCTTTATTCCTGTCTCATATCCTTGCGCAGAACCGTTCATGTCCAGGCAAGTCTTTGGCGGTGACTTTGAACCAGACCTTGGAGGTATGGCAATGGCGCCTAATGGACCGCTGTCCAATAGGAGAACGAAATATTATGGTCTGTACTAGGTTAAAGGGATATTCCGTGTATATGTACAAGGAATACACAAGGGATATCAAACGATATACAAATATTATGCAATATATATCAATCAATAAATATATATATTCGGTTTAATCTGATCCTTCGTAACAGCCGCCTCCTAATTAGTCCCACCTAATTAGATAAGCAGAGACAGATTAACCGCACTGTCCACTACTCAATGTCTGTTGTGAGGGTAGGGCAGTTCACAAAGTCAGGGGGTCATGGTCGTCATCAATAGTGTCGGGGAGCCTTGGCAACTCTATTAGCCTCGCCACGGGCCGGGTGTATATCCGCCCTTGGACGAGCACTTCTGCCGCTCTGACCCTTCCGTCGGCACCGGTGATCACTTTGCTTACGCGGCCGGCCGGCCACATAGCTCGGGGTAGTGACTGGTCGATAATCATGACGACTGTTCCTTCTGTCAAATTGTCTCTTTCTTTCACCCATTTCTGGCGGGTCTGTAGAGACGGTAGATAGTGGAGTAGGAAACTGTTCCAAAACTTGTCAGCCAATACTTGACTGTACCTGCACATTCTTCGGCCGTTCGCTTCTTCAGGCCTGTACACTGTCTGTGGTAGCGCGGGGTCCAGCCGCCCCATCAAGAGAGTGTTGGGGGTGACTGGGTCGACATCTGCTACATCACTTGAGACGTAACCGAGGGGCTTTGAGTTCAATACTCCCTCGATCTCCGTGAGGACTGTCGTTAGGACTTCCTCCGCCACGGTCTGGGCCCCAAGCACGGCGTACAGGGCTGTCTTTATTGAACGTACTTCTCGTTCCCAAGTTCCACCGAAGTGAGGTGCATTCGGGGGATTAAACTGGAAATCAATCTGGTATGGAGCGAGGTGGGTCTTAAGTTCTGGGCCCATAGCTTGGAAGCTCTCTCTCAGCTCTCTTTCTCCGCCTTTGAAGTTTGTCCCGTGATCAGACAATAATATAGACGGTTTCCCTTTCCGCGATGTGAATCTGTCTTGGGGAGATAAAGGCATGGATGAACAGCAACTTCCTCCAACTAAACAGCAAGAAAACCGAGGCACTCCTAATTGGCACCCCTCACCAGGTTCAGTCTTCACCCATATCACATCTCACCTTTGACGGCCAGGTAATCCCCCTCTCCCCCTCAGTCACAAATCTGGGGGTTCGATTTGACCCCCACCTGACCTTCAACACCCACATAAAACACCTCTGCAAGACCTCATTCTATCACCTAAAAAACATATCAAAACTCCGTCCCATTCTAACCCTGTCAGATGCAGAGAAGCTTGTCCATGCCTTTATCTCCTCAAGACTGGACTACTGTAACGGACTCTTCATCGGGATTCCTGGCAAGAGCATCCAAAAGCTGCAATACATCCAGAACAGCGCTGCCAGGATCCTGATGAGAGTCCGTAAACACGATCACATAACCCCCATCCTTCACTCACTACACTGGCTCCCCGTCTCATCCCGGATCAACTACAAAATCCTTACGATCACCCATAACTGCATAAACGGACACGCACCCCTCTACCTTCAGGAACTCATCACTCCACAATCCTTCACCCGCACCCTCAGATCCGCAGGTAGCCTGCTCCTTCAGGTCCCCAATACCCGGCTCTGCACCATGGGTGACCGAGCCTTCTGCACGGCTGCACCACGCCTGTGGAACAGCCTCCCCATCCAGCTGAGGGCACCACAGAGCCTGGACTCTTTTAAAGCAGGCCTGAAAACCTATCTGTTTAAAAAGGCCTTTGACTGTTAGCTTTTTATTTAAATTTTATTGCGCTTTGTTTTTAAATTGTCTGTTTATACTATGTTTTTAATTAACTATGTTCTATTTTTATTCTGTATTTTATTTTATTTGTTTTACTAATAACTATTTTATTCTATTTTTTTTGACTGTTTTAACCATGTTAGCACTTTGGGATCCCAGCGAACAAAAAGTGCATTACAAATCCAATCTATTATTATTATTATTATTATCTTCGGAAGGCCATAAGGAATGAGTCTGTGCTCATGGTTGGAAGGAGTTCTATGTGTATCGCTCGGGTGGTCATGCATTTGAATACAATACCCCACCGCTTCTCGGCCCCTCTTCCTTTCTTTACATACAGCGGGCCGAAACAGTCCATACCGGTGGAGTGAAAAGGCTTGTCGCCGAGTCGGAGGCGACAGGGGGGTAGGTCAGCCATCCGGGGTATACTGGGCTGTGCTCGCCATTTACGACAGTCTAGACAAGTCCGCTGGAAGCGTCGTACTGCTTCTCTCCCTTGCAGTATCCAATAACGGCGTCTGATCTCCGCGAAGACTCTCTCTGCCCCGGCGTGATGCACGTCCTCGTCGTATTTCTTTATGATAAGCTCTGTGACCTTGTGTCGGCTGTTTAAGACTATCGGGTACTTGACGTCATCCGGTAAGTCTGGGGCTCTCCTCAGACGACCACCCACTCTGATGAGATTATGGGCGTCGCTCTCAGGGGCTAAGTGGAGCAATCTGCTGTCTGACGGGACTGGCTTTGATCCCTGTAGACAGTCTAGCTCGTCGGGAACGAGTCTCTCTGGGCTCGCTGTAGCAGAAGAAGTTCTGCTTCTTCGTAGTTAGCTGCAGTAATGTCAGTAGTGGGCTGAACCTCTGGGTGGTGCCACAGGAATGTCTTTAGCTGTGCACTCTCAAGGGTGAGGCAGTCGTCTATGTTGGGGTCTGTGGGGACGAGTGTGTGTGTCAACCCACAGAACATAGATTTCTTGTTCTCTGCCTCCTCTTCACTCGCCTCCCGTGGGGTGGGTGTAGGCCACTCTTCTTCCGGGAGCTTGAGGAACTCGGGCCCGTTACTATATAGATTGTGACGGGTGAGGTCATCCAGGGACATTCCCCGGGTGATGACGTCAGCTGGGTTGTGTTTTGTGTCCACATACCTCCAGCTTGCTGCTTCTGTTAAATCTTGGATCTCTGTGATTCTGACTCCCACGAAGACCTTGTATCTACACGAATCAGACTGGATCCATGTGAGTACGGTCATGGAGTCTGACCACAAGATTGTTCTTTGCACCGGGATGGTGAGTTCACGTTGGATTAACGTGGCGAGTTGTGCTCCTGCTAGGGCTGCGCAGAGCTCTAGACGCGGGATAGATTGTTGCTTGCGGGGGGCTATTCTTGAGCGAGCCAGGATGAAGGCAGTATGTATTTCTCCTCCCTCCTCTCGGGCACGCAAGTAGGCCACCGAACCGTAGGCTACTTCGGAGGCGTCGCTGAAGACGTGCAGGTCCATCTGGCACGTCTCCGGCCTCACTGTGGGTGGGAAGTAGCTGCGGCGTATGTTGACACCTGGGAGTGAGCTGAGTTCTGTCTCCCACTCTCTCCATGTGGAGGCAAGGTGTTCGGGTATGGGGTCGTCCCAGCCCTGGTCCTTGTCCCATAACGCTCTTACAATCATCTTTGCCCTGGTGGTGTAAGGTAGAATACATCCCAACGGGTCATATTGCCTGGCGAGTGTTCTGTATACACTCCGTCTTGTGGTCGGTAGTGCAGTCGACCTTCCCTGCTCCTTGGTCAGGGGTGTGTGTTTATAATGGAGCGAGTCTGTTTTGAAGCACCAGACTAGTCCTAATGTCATTTCTTGGGCTTCTCCTGGGATGGTCGCCATCCAGGTCTCGCTGCTTGCTGCCTTGTCCTCTGGGGAGAGGCTGCGCAATACTTGAGGGTCGCTGCTGGCCCACTGCCGGAGATCAAAGCCGCCTTTGATCAGGGAGGCGCGGAGCTTGAGTAGGAGGGCCTCGGCTTCTTCTGGCGTCGAGACGCTTTGCAGACAGTTGTCCACGTAGAAACTATTTCCTACACTTTGTCGGACCTCTTCATCAGCTACTGGGTCCTCTGCGACGTGTTTTTGCAGTGCAAACGTAGCACAGCATGGGCTGCATGTGGTTCCGAAAGGGAGGACTTCCCATTGATAGATGGATGGTTGCTCGTCCCCGATCCTCTCTTTCCATAAGAACCGCAGCAGGGGCTTGTCCTCCTCCACTAGTCGCACCTGCAGGAACATCCCTTTGATGTCGCCGCTGATGGCCACCTTGTCTTGGCGGAAACGTAGTAACACGCCTAGTAGAGAGGGGCCGAGTGTTGGGCCGGGCAAGAGCTCTTTATTCAGATTTTGTGATCCGATCTGGTAGCTGCAGTTGAACATTACATTTTACATTTACATTTAGTCATTTAGCTGATGCTTTTATCCAAAGCGACTTACAAGTTCTGTACGACAATACGATCCTTGCCGTTGTGGTGGACTTTGTGGTGCGGCACGTACCATGATTCGTTCGTCTGATCGGCCTCTTTAATGTCAATTTTCTTTATGTGTCCCGCTGTGATTAGCTTGTCAATCTCAGCGCGGTACACAGTCTCTTGAGCGGGGTCTCTGGCTAGGCGCCGCTCTGTGTTCAATAGATACCGCTCCGTCGCTTCTTTTGGGGCGTGGAAGGTAGGCATACCCTCTCGCCTCAGGAGTGGAGTTGCGTATCTCATCACTCCGTTGACTTTGACTCTCTTTGTCCCCCGCTCGAGGAGGGCTATAGCATAAATGTCTTCCTTGGAACGAATGTCTTTCTTTTCGTTCTTAAAGGGCATTGTCTCTAGTATCCATAGCCTCTCGACATGCTGTAGGAGGGTGGTGTCTTCTTCTGTCACTCTGGAGTGGAGGCAGCTAGTGGCTGCTGTTCGGTTAGGAGACCTAGCGAGGGGGCCTTGTAGTGTCCATCCTAGGCGGGTCTCGACTGCTGCAGGACAGCCTCTGGGCCCAGTGTGGACCCGGTCCATCGGGACGATGAGGTGTGCATGGTCGGATCCTATCAGCAGGGTCGGGGTGGCACCGTCTATGAGCGGTATAGGTAGTTGACGCAGGTGCACATATTTATCCATCAGCTTGGCGATGGGGTAGGTGTACTGCGACAGGCCTATGTCTTGGCTGGTGAAAGCGTTAGTGATCCTATACCGTCTCTCTGGCTGCCCGCTTGCTGCGATAGTGAAGGAGACATTCTCGCCCTTTATCGTCTTTAGGTCTCTTCTTATTGTCCGAATCGTCATCGTTTCTTCGCTCCCCCGCAGCCCCAGCTGGGCCGCAGCGGACGCGAGGAGAAGGGTCTTCTCTGACCCGTCGTCAAGGACGGCGTAGGTGTCCATGACCTTGTCTTGGTAACTCAATGTTACGCGGACCACCTTCAAGAGCACCCGTGCGCCCCCGCTGCTGGCGGGGTCAATGTACATAACACTTGCCTTTGTGCTGCTTGAGGGTGCAGGCTTTCTTCTGTTACTGTCATGTAGGACGTCCAAGTGGGCTCCGTCGCACCGACTACATCTCTTCTTTAAGCGGCAATCGGCTGCCATGTGACTGCGCACACATCGGTAGCAGCGTCGGTTGGACTTTATCCATTGACTCACCTCGTCGGCGGTCATCTTCTTGAACGTGTCACAGTGTGACAGCCAGTGTTCCTTTTCGCAGTACGGGCACACCATCTTCCACTTCTCTTTCATCGAGGGGGTACTGTGGTTCTTGTTGCTCGGTACTGATTCTGCTTGGTGCATGACGGTCACCAGTCTGCGGCCATCGTTTGCTCTCCTAGGTCCGTCTCTGGAGCTTGGTGTGCTCCGCACGAACGTATCCAACCGTAGGCTGTTGACTTCTCTCGCCAGGAAGTCGGCTAGGTCTAGGAGGGATGGCTCGGGACCGTTAGGATCACGTGGTCTCTTTGCCGCCTGAAGCGCTCTTGTCGGGCGGGCGGAAGCTTCTCTAAAATCCTCTCGACATTAGAGTTTGCGTGCAGTTCGTACATACCCTTTTCCTTTTGCGCCCCCAGCATCCCTACCAGGGATTGTACCTTGATAGACAGGTCATCTAGTGAACGATTGTCTGTGGCTGGGGGTAGACGGTCAATATTCCTTATCTCTTGTATTACGTAGTCCCATAGGCGTCCATATTTTTGGTCGAGTGCTGCTAGAGCCGCGGTGTATGGGGTAGTAGAGGTGGAATATGCCAGCGCTATATTGTGCGCTCGGGGCACCTTGAGGTGCTTGAGTAGTGTAACTGAGGGGTACAATTCCCTGACTGTATTACTAGATATGATACTTACTACCACTACCTTTGTACTTAATATTCGGCCACCCAGTACACGGCATAAATATATTATCATAAACACTCTCACGTAGATGAAACGGATCCAACACAAATGTACGAAGTCGAAGTATGCGTTTATTACTACACAGCAATGGTGTGTAGAGCAAGCACTTAATCACTTAATTACATTTATGAATTGAAATAGTATGCACTTTTATGGCAAAGAGTATTCGTCGGTATATCAATAGAGAATGTCCAATCTCTGATGGCGCAGGTGGTAAATATACAACCTGGAATAGTTAAGGAATAACAGCAATGATACTTTAATGATTATATACTAGATACACTAAGGGGGGGTTAATCCGGTCGCTTGTAAGCCGACAGGAGTAGGAGGGGGGGGGGGGGTAGAATCCGGCTGCCTCGTCCGGCCAAGGGTATCCCAGGTGAACCCACTGTAGTGCCGTTCAATGCGCCGGCGATCCTTGGACCACAGATGAAAGCAGGTGGACTCTTTGTGGGCCGGCTCTCTCTGGTCCACGGGGGAGAGACGTGAAGCGACCTCGTCTTGCAGAGCGTCTCCTCACCTTGCGTCCTCTCCAGGGGGGGGGGTTCCAACACACGGCAGTGTCGGGGGTCTTTATCCATGGAATAATCAAAGTATACAAAGCATAATCCGTGCCTGGGAAGGCGGGCTGTCGTCGGTAGAATAATCCGGTATACAGGTCCACTCGCTCGTCGGCTCTGGGGCTCCTCGGGTGCAGCTTCACATGGGGTCAACCACCCTGGGTAAGCAGCCAGTTCTCTGCCCGAAACGATGGGGTACTGACTGCGGTAGTATTCTCACCGCACGAAGCACTATATATTAACAGACTATTATTAGCTTAATAGACTACGTCCAACTCGACGATATAGTGCCAAATATGACTATTCAAATATTAATATACACGATGTCTCAATACCGATGGTAGGCGAACTTCGCCTTACTCCCACACGTGGCGTCGCGGGGAGGCTTTACGTCTGTGACTCTATTGGAGGGTAAGAAACTGGACTGAAAAGAAAGTCCTACTTTAGTAGCGCAGTATATATACGCACTATGAACAAATAGTCCCATTAGTGGTGCGGTAGCCAGATTCCTACGCGGAACTAGGACTTGTTCGTACATGTGGAGCGGTACGTTTGAACTGGGTCTGAGGGGTATGGCAGCCTGGCACCAAGGTCTCGACCAATAGTAGAATGGAGACTATTATGGGATGTTCAGTAGGCTAGAATGGATATTCAATGCATATTGTACAAGGAATATACAAGGGATATCAGGGAATATTAGAGAATATACAAATACAATTAAATATATATATATAAATAAATATATATATTCGGTTTAATCTGGCCCTTCACAACAGCCACCCCCTGAATAGGTCCCAGACCTAATCAGTTAAACAGAGACAGATTAATCGCGTTGTCTATTTACACATAAGGGTTTGCTGTAGGGGTCAGTCAACTTCACACAGTCATAGGGTTGTAGGGTCATGGTCATCATCGATTGTGTCTGGGAGTCGAGGCAGTTCTATGAGCCTCGCCACGGGACGGGTGTAAGTGCGACCCTGGACGAGCACTTCAGCTGCTCGGACCTTGCCGTCGGCACCGGTGATCACTTTGCTTACGCGGCCGGCCGGCCACATAGCTCTGGGCAGTGATTGATCAATAATCATGACGACTGTTCCTTCTGTCAAATTGTCTCTCTCCTTTACCCACTTCTGGCGGGTCTGTAGAGACGGTAGGTAGTGCAGTAGGAAACTGCTCCTGGCGTGATGTACATCCTCATCGTATTTCTTTATAATCAGCTCTGTGACCTTGTGTCGGCTGTTCAATACGATCGGGTATTTAATGTCATCCGGTAGATTGGGGGCTCTGCGTAGGCGACCACCCACTCTGATGAGGGTATGAGCGTCGCTCTCGGGGGCCAGATGAATTAATCTGCTGTCGGATGGGACGGGCTTTCCTCCCTGTAGACAGGCCAATTCATCGGGGAACGAGTCTCTCTGGGCTCGCTGCAGTAGAAGCAATTCTGCTTCCTCGTAGTTAGCTGCTGACATATCAGCGGGGGACTTGCACTCCGGGTGGTACCGCAGGAATGTTCTTTGTTGTGCACTCTCTATGGACGTGCAATCGTCTATGTTAGGGTCGGTGGGGGCTACGGTGCTCAATCCACAGAACACAGACTTCTTATTTTCCACCTCCTCTGGACTTGCTTCCCTCGGGGTAGGCGTGGGCCACTGTCCGTCCGGGAGTCCTAGGAATGCGGGGCCGTCACTGTAGACATTGCGACGGGTGAGGTCATCCAGGGGCATCCCCCGGGTGATGACGTCAGCTGGGTTCTGCTTTGTATCAACGCAGCGCCACTCTGTTTCTCCGGTTAACTCTTCGGTTAAGTCTTGAATCTCGGTGACTCTGACTCCCACGAAGACTTTGTACTTGCATGAGTCCGATTTGATCCAGGCGAGTACCGTCGTGGAATCTGACCACAGGATTGTTCTAGACACCGGTATGGTGAGCTCACGTTGGATGAGCGTGGCTAGGTGCGCTCCGGCTAGGGCTGCGCAGAGCTCTAGACGTGGGATAGATTGTTGCTTGCGTGGGGCTATTCTCGAGCGGGCGAGGACAAATGCTGTGTAGATCTCTCCCCCCTGGTCTTGGGCCCGCAAGTAGGCTACTGATCCGTATGCGACCTCTGAGGCGTCACTGAAGACGTGTAAGTCCATTTTACATGTCTCTGGCCTCACCGTGGGTGGGAAGTAGCTTCGGCGCATATTAACGCCTGGGAGTGAGTGGAGCTCCATCTCCCACTCTCTCCAGGTGGATTCAAGGTGTGCGGGAATGGGGTCGTCCCAGCCCTGGTCCTTGTCCCACAATGCTCGTACAATCATTTTTGCCCTGGTGGTGTACGGTAGAATACATCCTAGCGGGTCATATTGTCGGGCGAGTGTTGTGTACACACTCCGTCTGGTGGTCGGCGCCGCCGCCGGCCTTCCCTGCTCCGTAGTCAGGGGCTTGTGTCTGTAGTGAAGCGAATCTGTTTTGAATCGCCACACCAATCCCAGGGTCATCTCCTGGGCTTCTCCCGGGATTGTAGCCATCCAGGTCTCGCTGCTGGCTGCCTTGTCCTCGGAGGAGAGGCTGCGCAGTACTTGCGGATCGCTGCTGGCCCACTGCCTGAGATCAAAGCCGCCTTTGATCAATGAGGCGCGGAGTTTAATCAGGAGAGCCTCGGCTTCTTCCTGGGTTGAAAGGCTTTGTAGACAGTTGTCTACGTAGAAGCTGTTCTTTACGCTGTGTCGGACCTCTTCGTCCGCTGCTGGGTCCTCTGCTACATGTTTCTGTAGTGCAAATGTAGCACAGCAGGGGCTGCACGTCGTTCCGAAGGGGAGGACTTCCCATTGGTAGATGGCTGGGTGCTCATCTCCTGGCTTCTCTCTCCATAGGAACCGTAACAGGGGCTTGTCCGCCTCTACTAATCTCACCTGCAGGAACATTCCTTTAATGTCCCCGCTGATGGCCACCTTTTCCTGGCGGAAGCGGAGTAGAACGCCGAGTAGGGAGGGGCCGAGTGTGGGACCGGGCAGTAACTCTTTATTCAGATTTTGGGATCCGATCTGGTAGCTGCAGTTAAATACTATGCGGTCTTTACCGTTGTGATGGACCTTGTGGTGGGGCACGTACCACGATTCAGTGGTCTGGTCAGCCTCTTTAATGTCCATCTTTGTGACGTGTCCCGCTGTGATGAGCTTCTCAATCTCAGCGCGGTATACACTCTCTTGGGCGGGGTTCTTGGCTAAGCGCCGCTCCGTGTTCAGCAGGTACCGTTCTGTGGCGTCTGTCTTGGCGTGGAAAGTAGGCATTCCTTCTCGCCGCAGGAGTGGCGTGGCGTATCTCAACACGCCGTTGACCGGGACTCTCTTGGTCCCTGTCTCGAGGAGGTGAATGGCGTAATTGTCATCTTTAGAGCGAATGTCTTT
This sequence comes from Notolepis coatsorum, assembly GCF_963971535.1. Lineage (NCBI taxonomy): Eukaryota > Metazoa > Chordata > Actinopteri > Aulopiformes > Paralepididae > Notolepis > Notolepis coatsorum. The sequence continues at coordinate 91,018,076 of NC_140180.1, forward strand.
CTTTCCGTTCTTAAAGGGCATTTGTTCCAAGGTCCATAGCCGCTCTACGTGTTGCAGGAGTGCGGTTTCTCCCTCTGTGACTCGGGAGTGGAGACATCTAGTGGCTGTACTTCGGTTGAGAGATTTGGCGAGCGGGCCTTGGAGAGTCCATCCCAAACGGGTCTCGACTGCTGCAGGACAGCCTCGGGGTCCGGTATGAACCCGGTCTATCGGGACAATGAGGTCTGCATGGTCGGAGCCTATCAACAGGGTCGGCATAGCATTGTCTATGAGCGGGATCGGTAACTTGCGCAGATGTGCATATTTCTCCATCAGCTTGGCGACGGGGTATGTGTACCGCGACAGTCCTATTTCTTGGCTGGTGAAAGCGTCTGTAATCTGGTACCGTCGCTCAGGCTGGCCGCTTGCTGCGATAGAGAATGAGACATTCTCGCCCTTTATCGTCTTCAAATCTCGTCTTATTGTCCGAATTGTCATTTGGGTTTCGCTTCCCCGCAGCCCTAGCTGGGCCGCAGCGGAGGCGAGCAGCAGGGTCTTCTCTGACCCGTCATCGAGGACGGCGTAAGTGTCCAGGACTTTATTCTGGTAGCTTAGTGTCACACGCACTACTTTTAGGAGTACTCGGGCTCCACTGCTGCTGGCGGGATCGATGTACATGACGCTCGCTTTGCGGCTGGATGGTGCAGGTGAAGGGCGCCGTCTGTTACTGTCGTGAAGTATGTCCAGATGGGCTCCATCGCACTTGGTGCACCTTTTCTTTAAGCGGCATTCGGCTGCCATGTGTGAGCGCGCACAGCGAAAACAGCGCTTGTTGGACTTTATCCATTGACCTGCTTCCTCCGCGTTCAGCTTGGGGAAGGAGTCACATTGCGCTAGCCAGTGTTCTTTCTCACAGTAGGGGCACACTATCTTCCACTTCTCCGTTCTGGAGGGGGTACTGTGGCTCCTGCTGCTCGGTACTGACTCCGATTGGTGCATCACAGTCACCGATCTTCTTCCATCATTTAGTCATCTGGTTCCTTCTCTGGAGCCAGGGGTGCTCCGTCCGAATGTATCTAGCCGTAGGCTGCTGACTTCTCTCGCCAGGAAGTCTGCTAGATCGAGGAGGTTCGGTTCGGGGCCATTCGGGTCTCTGTGGTCCCTCTGCCGCCTAAAGCGCTCCTGACGAGCGGGCGGCAGCTTCTCCAGAATCCTTTCCACATTTGAGTTGGCGTAAAGTTCATGCCTCCCCTTCTCTCTTTGCGCTCCCAACATCCCTACCAGGGACTGCACTCTGATGGACAGGTCGTCCAGTGCTCGATTGTCTATTGCTGGGGGTAAGCGGTCGATGTGTCGGATCTCCTGGATCACGTAATCCCATATGCGCCCATACCTCTGGTCCAATGCTACCAGCGCTGCTGTGTATGGGGTGGTGGAAGTCGCGTAGGCGAGCGCTATATTATGTGCGCGGGGCACCTTTAAGTGCTTCAGTAGGATGGCGTATTTGTGGCGTTCATCCAATACATCCACCAACATGGTCTCCAGACACATGCGGAGTTCTGTATACTGGGCCCGGTTCTCTTGGGTGAAGTCGGGTACCATAGGCGTGCCAATGTATGACGCTGACTGTGGATACATCGGCGAGCGTTGGGGGAGAGGCCTCCTAGGCGAGTCTCCTCCCGCTCCTTGGTATGGGCTGGTACCGGCAGTGTACCATGGCCCGCTTGTCCAGGTGCTGTTCCTCGGTGCGGGTCGTGCGTCGTGCTCACCCGTGTATAGAGTCGGGGGTCTGTAGCGCAGCTCCACGGGAGTATAGCCTGGGCTGTACCGGACCTCCTGGTCCGGTAGAGTACTGTGCTGTCTTCGGGCGTGGTTCTCCTCCTCTTCCTCTTCGTCTTCAGTTAGGTCATCCAGTGCTTGTAGTCTCTGGTTTAGCCTCTCCACAGGATATGCTGCTCCTTCCCGGTTGCTAGGTCTCGCTTGGACCGGTGGGGGGAGGTGGTCTGTGGGGGGTATAGACCTCGTCTGTTGGTCAAGTTCAGGGTTGTTTACTCGGCTAGGGGATGCCGCCCTGGAGGTGTGTCTAGACGAGTTCCTGGAGCCTCTGGCGGAGGGAGAGGGTGTTGTCCGTCTGATCAGCTGTTCTATTAGTTGTGACTGCTGTCTGTCGCGCGCTGCGTCCCGTTGAGCACCGGCTCGTTCTCGGGCCACATTCTCTTCCATCTGAATGCGTCTTATTTCTAGACGTATCTGCTCGTGTTCGCTTCGCTGCTGGATCTGCAGTCGGTCGCGTTCAGCAGCGGCGTTCAGGCTGATGAGGAAGGCCTGCTGTAGGGTCCTCTCTGCCTCGCTGGGAGAAGGCGGTTGTATAGGGGAGCCTTCCCTCGGGGTACTCCTTGCGGAGCCTTGGAGCTCTATCTCCACGGTGCTCTCCCCGTCTTCTTCCGTGCCGAGTTCTCTCTCGGTAGCGTTGTATTCCTCCCGGGACTCATCGGGGACTACTTCTTCAGTACTGGCGGGGTGTGAAGTCATGTCTGGTTCCCACTGGTCCCCACCGTGAACTTGGTCAGTTACATTAGAGCCCGTAGGGGCCTCTATGGTCGGGGTAGTCTGGGCGTTGGGGTTAGACATACTTTTACTTTCTAGTTTTACCGCGTTTACTGTTAGTAGAAGACTAGGTTGTTGACTGACAGCGTAAGCCTCTAAGTACTGAGGGAGCCGTCGTTCGCGCTGCGGGCGTTGGTTAGGAGGATCGTTTCGTGGAGTGTTCATCATAGGCCATTTCAATATTAATAACACTATATTAATATTACACTAATTACCCTCCGGCTCGAAGGACCAATTGTAACTGAGGGGTACAATTCCCTGACTGTATTACTAGATATGATACTTACTACCACTACCTTTGTACTTAATATTCGGCCACCCAGTACACGGCATAAATATATTATCATAAACACTCTCACGTAGATGAAACGGATCCAACACAAATGTACGAAGTCGAAGTATGCGTTTATTACTACACAGCAATGGTGTGTAGAGCAAGCACTTAATCACTTAATTACATTTATGAATTGAAATAGTATGCACTTTTATGGCAAAGAGTATTCGTCGGTATATCAATAGAGAATGTCCAATCTCTGATGGCGCAGGTGGTAAATATACGACCTGGAATAGTTAAGGAATAACAGCAATGATACTTTAATGATTATATACTAGATACACTAAGGGGGGGTTAATCCGGTCGCTTGTAAGCCGACAGGAGTAGGAGGGGGGGGGGGGGGTAGAATCCGGCTGCCTCGTCCGGCCAAGGGTATCCCAGGTGAACCCACTGTAGTGCCGTTCAATGCGCCGGCGATCCTTGGACCACAGATGAAAGCAGGTGGACTCTTTGTGGGCCGGCTCTCTCCGGTCCACGGGGGAGAGACGTGAAGCGACCTCGTCTTGCAGAGCGTCTCCTCACCTTGCGTCCTCTCCAGGGGGGGGGGTTCCAACACACGCCAGTGTCGGGGGTCTTTATCCATGGAATAATCAAAGTATACAAAGCATAATCCGTGCCTGGGAAGGCGGGCTGTCGTCGGTAGAATAATCCGGTATACAGGTCCACTCGCTCGTCGGCTCTGGGGCTCCTCGGGTGCAGCTTCACATGGGGTCAACCACCCTGGGTAAGCAGCCAGTTCTCTGCCCGAAACGATGGGGTACTGACTGCGGTAGTATTCTCACCGCACGAAGCACTATATATTAACAGACTATTATTAGCTTAATAGACTACGTCCAACTCGACGATATAGTGCCAAATATGACTATTCAAATATTAATATACACGATGTCTCAATACCGATGGTAGGCGAACTTGGCCTTACTCCCACACGTGGCGTCGCGGGGAGGCTTTACGTCTGTGACTCTATTGGAGGGTAAGAAACTGGACTGAAAAGAAAGTCCTACTTTAGTAGCGCAGTATATATACGCACTATGAACAAATAGTCCCATTAGTGGTGCGGTAGCCAGATTCCTACGCGGAACTAGGACTTGTTCGTACATGTGGAGCGGTACGTTTGAACTGGGTCTGAGGGGTATGGCAGCCTGGCACCAAGGTCTCGACCAATAGTAGAATGGAGACTATTATGGGATGTTCAGTAGGCTAGAATGGATATTCAATGCATATTGTACAAGGAATATACAAGGGATATCAGGGAATATTAGAGAATATACAAATACAATTAAATATATATATATAAATAAATATATATATTCGGTTTAATCTGGCCCTTCACAACAAGTAGGATAGCATATTTGTACGGTTCATCAGCTACATCGGACATCATTGTCTCTAAGCACATTCGTAGCTCTGTGTACTGTGCTCTGTTCTCGTGTGTGAAGTCCGGGAACGTCGGTGTGCCAAGGTACAATGCCATGGATGGCTGGCACATCGGTGAGCGTTGGAGGAGAGGCCTCCTAGGCGAGTCTCCTCTTACGTGTCGTGGTGGGCTGGTACCTGCTGGGTACCAAGGCCCGCGTACCCAGGTGCTGTTCCTCGGGGCTGGTCGTGCGTCAAGCTCACCCGTGAATTGAGTTGGGGGTCTGTAGCGCAGAGCCGCGGGGGTAAAGTCTGGGCTGTACTGGACCTCCTGGTCCTGTGGAGTACTGTGATGCTGTTGGGCTTGACTCTCCTCCTCTCCCTCTTCTTCTTCCTCTGGCAGGTCATCTAGATCTTGTAGTCGTCTATTTAGCCTCTCCGCGGTATAGACCGGTTCTTCCCTGTAGCTGGGTCTCGCTTGGACCGGTCGGGGAAGGGGTTCGGAGAGGGGTATAGGCTCTCTCTGGTGGTCGGGCTCAGGGTCGCTTGATCGGGTAGGGGAGGGTGCCCTTGACCCTTGTCTTGACGAGGCCCTGGAGCCCCGTGCGGAGGGAGGGGGGGTTGCGCTGGTAATCAGCTGCTCCATTATCTGCGCTTGTAATCGGTCGCGCTCGGCTTCGCGCTTGGTGAGAGCGAGGTCGCGCTCTGCTTCTCGTTGGGCACCGGCGGCGGCGCGCTGGGCTTCGGCGGCGGCGCGCTGGGCTTCGGCGCGGTCTCTTCCCATATTCTCTTCCGTCTGGAGGCGTCTAATCTCTAGGCGTATGCGGTCTTCGTCACTCCGTTGCTGCGCTTGAAGGCATTCTCTTTCCATGGAAGAATGTTCGCGCTCGCTAAGCGTCTGTGCTTGGAGTCGATCGCGCTTGGTTGAGGCTGCCAGGCTGGCGATGAAGGCCTGCGCCAGCATCTTGTCCGCCTCGCTGGGGGAAGACGCTGGTTGAGGTGATCTGCTCCTGGTAGTACTCGTTGGAGATCCGTTCTCCTGTGGCGTATCGAGGAGATCCATCTCCGGGGTGCGCGTCCCTTCTTGTGGTGGGTCGGGTTCCATCCCTGGAGGGCTTTCTTTATCCTGGAGCTCTCCGGGGACTACTTCTTCGGTCTTGGCGGGGGGTAAAGTCATGTCAGGTCCCTCCTGGTCCCCACCGTGAGCTTGGTCAGTTACGTTAGAACCCACTAGGGTCTCTACTGGCGGGGTAGCCTGGTCGGTAGGGTCGGACATAATTTTACAATCTACTTTTTCCGCGTTTAACGTCTGTAGAAAGCTAGGTAGTATACTGGCAACGTAATCCTCTAAGTACTGAGGTGTCTGCCGTCTACCCTGCGGGCGATCTATTTTAGGAGAACCGTTTGTGGAGTGTTCATCATTGGCCATGTCAATATTAATACCACTATATTAATATTACGCTAGTTACCCTCCGGCTCGAAGGACCAATTGTAACTGAGGGGTACAATTCCCTGACTGTATTAATAAGTATGGTATCATTAAACCACTACTGTCTTATGTACATTACTACTGGCCATACAGTACACAGGTATCTTATGATGAACACTTCCCACAATGACTCGGTTCCACACAAAACTGGGTTTAAGTATTTATTAGCAGCAATGATAGTACATAATATACTTTACTTTGGATGCGCTTATAAGGCAAAGGAATGTGCGTATGCAAATCAATAACGTATGTCCATTCTCATATTACGCAGGAGATAATAATACAACCTGAATCTTAGGAATTATATCTATGGTACTCTGGTAAGATAGCGGGAGATACTGGTAGGGTCCCTCCGGTCGTAAGCCAGCAAGGGGAGAGGATTTGTCGGTAGTAGAGTCTGGGTCAACGATGATAAAGAGACTCCAAGTACAGGAGACGGTGCAATAATATCATGATCCGCAGACGAATACAGCTGTTCTCCGTAGCATGCAGCTCCGCATGGAAGAAAGCTAGCCGGCCTCAGGCTTCTGAGAGGCGGGCTCGACGTGGCTCCTCACAGGGTAAATCCCACACAATTGTGGGTGTAGGCGATTCTCCGCTCCATCAATTACAGGACCAAAAGCAAATATAATCCAGCCGAAAAGGGCTATGCAGTCGTCGGTAGGTTATCCAGTGTACATGATCCACACGGTCCTCGTCTAGGGCTCCTCGGGTGAAAGCGCCAGGGTAAGCAGCCCAGCCTGGATAAGCACACTAGCTGGTACGAGGAAACGTTGGTGATGCTGGTCACTGTAGAACGGTAGCCGCACGATACACTATACATAAATAGACTATTACTGAATTAATAGAATAGGTCGAACTCGACGGTACAGCGTTAAACTCTGATACTTCAGTTATTAATTCGCACGTGGTCTCAATGCTCTATTTGGGGCCAAACAGGCCATACTTCACCGCACGTTGTATCGTGGGTGAGGCTTCAACTTATTGGGTAACTCTACTTCTGTATTCACCTGCGCCGTATTTATACGTTAGGTGAACAAACTAGTACCAGCTTTATTCCTGTTTCATATCCTTGCGCAGAACCGTTCATGTCCAGGCAAGTCTTTGGCGGTGACTTTGAACCAGACCTTGGAGGTATGGCAATGGCGCCTAATGGACCGCTGTCCAATAGGAGAACGAAATATTATGGTCTGTACTAGGTTAAAGGGATATTCCGTGTATATGTACAAGGAATACACAAGGGATATCAAACGATATACAAATATTATGCAATATATATCAATCAATAAATATATATATTCGGTTTAATCTGATCCTTCGTAACAGTTACAATACATAGCCGACAACTATACAATACATAAGTGCTTTATGTTCTTCTACACATGACAAAGTAAGCTGTCAGTTACAGTAAAAAAGAAGAAAGAAATAACTAGAAGGCCCTATGTCTGAGAAATATGACAACTGCTATGGCGTTGCACAAGGGAGGGTCCTACTTTTTCCCCTTTACATTACTGGGTGATATCATCTGAACATAATGAAGGTTTCCACAGCTATGCAGATACACAATTGTACATATCTGCAGAACCAAATGATACAGCATCTATTAACTCCATTACCAACTGCTTATTGGCAATAAATAAATGGATGAGTAAAAACTCCCTGAAACTAAATGAGAACAAAACTGAAATTCAAATTATCGGCCCCAAAACAAAAAGAGAAACGTTAATTAAGAACCTGAGAGGATTAATCCCTTGGATCAAATCGGATGTCACAAGTCTTGGGGTTATCATAGATTCAGAACTGAACTTCAACTCCCATATTAACAAAGTAACCAAAACATTGTTCTTTCATCTCATAAACATAGCAAACGTACGACCATGTATAAATCAAAATCAATACATAAAATAAATCAAATATAGAACACAGGAGTGCTCCAATACACCATAAGACATAATCAAACTACAAATGTATTAATATGGTAATTCGTTACGAGTTGCGTGTCTACTGCGGAGCGCTGTCGAGACACTGCCTGGCAAAGCAATAATTGTTAATTGTTATCCACCCAAGGGCCGTCCACTATTAACCAACCTAAAACATGTTAGCCATTGTAGCTTGCATATCAAAAACACTAGGCTAACGGGCAAGCTCAACAGCTTAGCCCAACATAACCTGCTAGCTTAAAATACGAGCTTGGGATGAACATTGCCCAGCTAGCTTAATGCAATACAGTGTCCTGGCCACACGCATGTGTGGTTCACCTAGCTCAATTGAACAGTCCGATGGTCATAAATGGAGGAACTCAGTTGACTTAGTTTGGCTTCAATATAGTGTCTGTTAGTAACTATGAACCATTGTAATTGAAATATAGTTGGCTTGTAGCCTGCATATCAAAATCGCTAGGCTATAACCCGCTAGCTTAAAATATGAACCTGGGACTAACATAGCCATGCTATCTTAAGTTTGAAGTTGACAGGGCACTTCAAATGTGAAAGTGCATAATCTTCATAATTTTTTTATTTTGTATATATCATGTTTTCTATGCAAAATCATTTTCTTCAAAGTAACTAGTAACTGATGGGTTCAGATAAATGTAGTGGAGTAAAATGTGCAATATTCCCCTTGAAATGTAGTGGAGTAAAAGTATAAAGTTCCCTAAAATAAAAATACTCAAGTAATTGATTGATTGATTGATTGATTGATTGATTGATTGATTGATTGAAAACTTTATTAACAGATTGCAGAATGGGGACACTGTACAACTGTACAAGCAAAACTGTACATTGGAATATTGACAGAACAATACTTGGTAATTTACTGTACATTGGAGGGGGTTGGGTTAGGACATTTACAGGGGCCAGTTTCGAATTGCAGTCTCCCGTAGGTGTTCTTTGAGAGTGGTTTTGAAAGTGGGTAGTGATTCACATTCCTTTACAGCTTTGGGTAGGGCGTAATTGCGAAACGTGTTTAGTCCCTTGTTTGAGCCGAATCTGGGTTTAACATGATGTGTGGAGCTCCCTCTGGTGTTGTGGTCGTGGTATTCACTGACCTTTGGGAAGTATTTTGACATGTACATGGGTACCTTGGTCGTGTAGTGTATCTTGTAGACCAGGCCCATTGAAAGTTGCTGTACTCTGTCGTCTACTCTAAGCCATCCTAGGTTGTCAAAGTGGGCAGGGGTGAGGTGGGTTCCAGGAGTAAGGTCAAGCAGTAGTCTGACCAGTTTGTTTTGAGATGTTTGTAATTTTGTTTTTAGCGCCTTTGAGGTGCTTTGGTACCACGAGGTGCAAGCATAGTCGTAGTACCCTTGAATGAGTGCTCCTGCCAGAGTCTTCAGGGTATTCTTGTTTACCAGAGAGGAGATCCGGTACAAGAATCGAGTTTGTTGGTTGACTTTTTTTATTACATTGGATGACATTTTGTCACAGGAAAGATTAGCCTCTAGGATGGAACCCAGGTAGGTAATTTCATCTTTCCTTGAGACAATATTGTAACTGAGAATCCGTCGGTCTTGCTGAGTTTGTTATTTGAACCGAAGAGTAAAGTACAAGTAGCTCGAAATTGTACTTAAGTACAGTAGCCTACTTGAGTAAAAATTCTTTGTTACTTTCCACCACTGGATTTCTCTGTCTTAGTTCCGTTCTGTGTATTGTGTTCCCCCTCTAGTTCCTCTAATTCTATGCTAGCCTGTATCTTGCCACTTGACTCTTCTCTCTTATCACCCAGGTGTTCCCAGTTTGTTATTTCCCCATGTGTATTTATGTTGACTTCCCCTGTTGGAGATTTGTCAGCTCCTTGGTTCGTTTTAGCTCATGTTTTCTAAATGTTTTATCTGTTTCTAGTTCAGTATATTTTGTTAGGTTAGTCAGTGCGGCTGTCAATGGTAAATGGACTGCATTTATATAGCGCTGTTATCCGAAGCGCTTTACAACTTGTGCCTCACATTCACCCATTTACTTACACATTGACACACCGACAGCGGAGGCAGTGGTGTTCCTAGCTCATATGCCGCCCTGGGTGAACCCCCCCTGCGGCGAATCCTCCCTAAGTTTCACCCTCAAACTATCGCACAATTAACGCTACATTGGACAAATCCTGTATCAAACAAATACTTTTATTAAACAACATTTCAAACAACAGACTGTATCTGTATCATCACCTTACTGTATCTATCTTCATCTTACTGTATCTGACTGAGTGATTGACTGATTTAATTTTCCGAATTGCATTATAGAGGTGTGCTATTTTGATAGATAGAATATACTCCTGAATCCCCTGTCCCCTCCCCATGTGGTACTGAGTGAGTAGGACCCTCCCAGGCTGTTACCTGCCTAGCTCACAGTCACAAACAGGACCTTCCCAGGCAGTCGCCTGCCTAGCTCTCAGTCACAAACAGGACCCTCCCAGGCAGTCGCCTGCCTAGCTCACAGTCACAAACAGGACCCTCCCAGGCTGTTACCTGCCTAGCTCACAGTCACAAACAGGACCTTCCCAGGCAGTCGCCTGCCTAGCTCACCGTCACAAACAGGACCTTCCCAGGCTGTTACCTGCCTAGCTCACAGTCACAAACAGGACCCTCCCAGGCTGTTACCTGCCTAGCTCACAGTCACAAACAGGACCCTCCCAGGCAGTCGCCTGCCTAGCTCACAGTCACAAACAGGACCCTCCCAGGCTGTTACCTGCCTAGCTCACAGTCACAAACAGGACCTTCCCAGGCAGTTGCCTGCCTAGCTCACAGTCACAAACAGGACCTTCCCAGGCAGTTGCCTGCCTAGCTCACAGTCACAAACAGGACCTTCCCAGGCTGTTACCTGCCTAGCTCACAGTCACAAACAGGACCTTCCCAGGCTGTTGCCTGCCTAGCTCACCGTCACAAACAGGACCTTCCCAGGCTGTTACCTGCCTAGCTCACCGTCACAAACAGGACCTTCCCAGGCTGTTACCTGCCTAGCTCACAGTCACAAACACGTTGGTTTGACCTAAGGTAACATGCAATGAGCGTTAGAAAACCGAGTGCAAATGTCCTGCTCAAATAACCTGAACCACTGTCGTCCTCCTGCCTTCCACTCTGTTAGTCAATAAATACACCCAGTTTGGAGTTCAGTGCGTCACCTGTATCCCGTCTGTTTGTGTCACAGTTGGTTCCTATAGCTCACCACCTACTAGCTCACCACCTACTAGCTCACCACCTACTAGCTCACCACCTACTAGCTCACCACCTACTAGCTCACCACCTACTAGCTCACCACCTACTAGCTCACCACCTACTAGCTCACCACCTACTAGCTCACCACCTACTAGCTCACCACCTACTAGCTCACCACCTACTAGCTCACCAACTACTAGCTCACCACCTACTAGCTCACCAACTACTAGCTCACCACCTACTAGCTCACCACCTACTAGCTCACCATCTACTACCTCACCATCTACTACCTCACCACCTACTACCTCACCACCTACTAGCTCACCACCTACTAGCTCACCACCTACTACCTCACCACCTACTAGCTCACCACCTACTAGCTCACCACCTACTAGCTCACCATCTACTACCTCACCACCTACTACCTCACCACCTACTAGCTCACCACCTACTAGCTCAACACCTACTAGCTCACCACCTACTAGCTCACCACCTACTAGCTCAACACCTACTAGCTCAACACCTACTAGCTCACCACCTACTAGCTCACCACCTACTAGCTCAACACCTACTAGCTCACCACCTACTAGCTCACCACCTACTAGCTCAACACCTACTAGCTCACCACCACCTACTAGCTCACCACCACCTACTAGCTCACCACCTACTAGCTCAACACCTACTAGCTCACCACCATCTACTAGCTCACCACCTACTAGCTCAACACCTACTAGCTCACCACCTACTAGCTCAACACCTACTAGCTCAACACCTACTAGCTCACCATCTACTAGCTCACCACCTACTAGCTCACCACCACCTACTAGCTCACCACCTACTAGCTGACCACCTACTAGCTCACCACCTACTAGCTCACCACCTACTAGCTCAACACCTACTACCTCACCACCTACTAGCTCACCACCTACTAGCTCACCACCTACTAGCTCACCACCTACTAGCTCACCACCTACTAGCTCACCACCTACTAGCTCACCACCTACTAGCTCACCATCTACTAGCTCACCACCTACTAGCTCACCACCTACTAGCTCACCACCTACTAGCTCACCACCTACTAGCTCACCACCTACTAGCTCACCACCTACTAGCTCACCACCTACTAGCTCACCACCTACTAGCTCACCACCTACTAGCTCAACACCTACTAGCTCACCACCTACTAGCTCACCACCTACTAGCTCACCACCTACTAGCTCACCACCTACTAGCTCACCACCTACTAGCTCACCACCACCTACTAGCTCACCACCTACTAGCTCACCACCTACTAGCTCAACACCTACTAGCTCACCACCACCTACTAGCTCACCACCTACTAGCTCACCACCACCTACTAGCTCACCACCTACTAGCTCACCACCTACTAGCTCACCACCACCTACTAGCTCACCACCTACTAGCTCAACACCTACTAGCTCACCACCTACTAGCTCACCACCTACTAGCTCACCACCTACTAGCTCACCACCTACTAGCTCACCACCTACTAGCTCACCACCTACTAGCTCACCACCTACTAGCTCACCACCTACTAGCTCACCACCTACTAGCTCACCACCTACTAGCTCACCACCTACTAGCTCACCACCTACTAGCTCACCACCTACTAGCTCACCACCTACTAGCTCACCACCTACTAGCTCACCACCTACTAGCTCACCACCTACTAGCTCACCACCTACTAGCTCACCAACTACTAGCTCACCACCTACTAGCTCAACACCTACTAGCTCAACACCTACTATCTCACCACCTACTAGCTCACCACCTACTAGCTCACCACCTACTAGCTCACCACCTACTAGCTCACCAACTACTAGCTCACCACCTACTAGCTCAACACCTACTAGCTCAACACCTACTAGCTCACCACCTACTAGCTCAACACCTACTAGCTCACCACCTACTAGCTCAACACCTACTACCTCAACACCTACTAGCTCACCACCTACTAGCTCACCACCTACTAGCTCACCACCTACTAGCTCACCACCTACTAGCTCAACACCTACTACCTCAACACCTACTAGCTCAACACCTACTAGCTCAACACCTACTAGCTCAACACCTACTAGCTCACCACCTACTAGCTCACCACCTACTAGCTCACCACCTACTAGCTCAACACCTACTACCTCAACACCTACTAGCTCACCACCTACTAGCTCACCACCTACTAGCTCACCACCTACTAGCTCACCACCATCTACTAGCTCAACACCTACTAGCTCACCACCTACTAGCTCACCACCATCTACTAGCTCAACACCTACTAGCTCAACACCTACTAGCTCACCACCTACTAGCTCACCACCTACTAGCTCACCACCATCTACTAGCTCACCACCTACTAGCTCACCACCATCTACTAGCTCACCACCTACTAGCTCACCACCATCTACTAGCTCACCACCTACTAGCTCACCACCTACTAGCTCACCACCTACTAGCTCAACACCTACTAGCTCACCACCTACTAGCTCACCACCTACTAGCTCACCACCTACTAGCTCACCACCATCTACTAGCTCACCACCTACTAGCTCAACACCTACTAGCTCACCACCTACTAGCTCACCACCTACTAGCTCACCACCTACTACCTCACCACCACCTACTACCACTTAATAAGACAAAAGGACACAGGCAGGGAGACAGAATGTCCACCACCACAGTAGCACATGCCTTGATTACTGTACCAACCGGACCATCAGGTGTATTCATTTCATAATCGCAATTAGAATATGTGCCCATGCAACCATGATTTTAATTGAACGGGGCCCCAGCATAGTGTTTAAAGTAGCTACAGGGGCCCTGATTTACTTTAACCTTTACCAAAAAGTCCTAGAACTGAGTATTACAGAGCATTTATTAATGTTCTCCCCACGGAAGCATAAGCCCCGGACCTCTCTCTAGTCTCCTGAGGGACGGGGGACCCCTCTCTAGTCTCCTGAGGGACGGGGGACCCCTCTCTGGTCTCCTGAGGGATGGGGGACCCCTCTCTAGTCTCCTGAGGGACGGGGGACCCCTCTCTAGTCTCCTGAGGGACAGGGGACCCCTCTCTAGTCTCCTGAGGGACAGGGGACCCCTTTCTAGTCTTCTGAGTGAAAGGGGACCCCTCTCTAGTCTCCTGAGGGACGGGGGACCCCTCTCTAGTCTCCTGAGGGACGGGGGACCCCTCTCTAGTCTCCTGAGGGATGGGGGACCCCTCTCTAGTCTCCTGAGGGACGGGGGACCCCTCTCTAGTCTCCTGAGGGACAGGGGACCCCTTTCTAGTCTTCTGAGTGAAAGGGGACCCCTCTCTAGTCTCCTGAGGGACGGGGGACCCCTCTCTAGTCTCCTGAGGGACGGGGGACCCCTCTCTAGTCTCCTGAGGGACAGGGGACCCCTCTCTAGTCTCCTGAGGGACAGGGGACCCCTTTCTAGTCTTCTGAGTGAAAGGGGACCCCTCTCTAGTCTCCTGAGGGACGGGGGACCCCTCTCTAGTCTCCTGAGGGATGGGGGACCCCTCTCTAGTCTCCTGAGGGACAGGGGACCCCTTTCTAGTCTTCTGAGTGAAAGGGGACCCCTCTCTAGTCTCCTGAGGGACGGGGGACCCCTCTCTAGTCTCCTGAGGGACGGGGGACCCCTCTCTAGTCTCCTGAGGGACAGGGGACCCCTTTCTAGTCTTCTGAGTGAAAGGGGACCCCTCTCTAGTCTCCTGAGGGACGGGGGACCCCTCTCTAGTCTCCTGAGGGATGGGGGACCCCTCTCTAGTCTCCTGAGGGACAGGGGACCCCTCTCTAGTCTCCTGAGGGACAGGGGACCCCTTTCTAGTCTTCTGAGTGAAAGGGGACCCCTCTCTAGTCTCCTGAGGGACGGGGGACCCCTCTCTAGTCTCCTGAGGGACGGGGGACCCCTCTCTAGTCTCCTGAGGGACAGGGGACCCCTCTCTAGTCTCCTGAGGGACAGGGGACCCCTTTCTAGTCTTCTGAGTGAAAGGGGACCCCTCTCTAGTCTCCTGAGGGACGGGGGACCCCTCTCTAGTCTCCTGAGGGATGGGGGACCCCTCTCTAGTCTCCTGAGGGACAGGGGACCCCTTTCTAGTCTTCTGAGTGAAAGGGGACCCCTCTCTAGTCTCCTGAGGGACGGGGGACCCCTCTCTAGTCTCCTGATGGACGGGGGACCCCTCTCTAGTCTCCTGAGGGACAGGGGACCCTTTCTAGTCTTCTGAGTGAAAGGGGACCCCTCTCTAGTCTCCTGAGGGACGGGGGACCCCTCTCTAGTCTCCTGAGGGACGGGGGACCCCTCTCTAGTCTCCTGAGGGACGGGGGACCCCTCTCTAGTCTCCTGAGTGACAGGGGACCCCTCTCTAGTCTCCTGAGTGACAGGGGACCCCTCTCTAGTCTCCTGAGTGACAGGGGGCCCCTTTCTAGTCTCCTGAGTGACAGGGGACCCCTCTCTAGTCTCCTGGCTCACTCTAGTCTCCTGGGGGATGGGGGACCTCTCTCTATTCTCCTGGGGGACCTCTCTCTTGTCTCCTGGGGGACCTCTCTCTTGTCTCCTGAGTGACAGGGACCCGTCTCCTTCTTCTGAGGGCCAGGACAGCCCATAGCACGTTCGTACCCAGCTGCCCCCGGTGGCATGCTCCACCACCACGGCACCATCTCCTCCACCACCACGGCACCATCTCCTCAACCACCACTACGCCGTTTGTGACAAGCGAGTGCTCCTCTCTTACTGATGGTAATCGATGAACTCTGGAAACTTCTGGAATCGATACGGCATACCAAATGAGAAAGATAAATTCCAGTGGCGTGTGCGGTAGCGGAGTGCCGAGGCAAGCTGTTTCAGGACAGGGCTCACTCTGACCTCTTCACATAAAGACCAGGGACTGACATAAATAACAGGCCGATGCTTGGGAGAGGACTGCTATTGATTTCTCGGGGGGAACCGAGATGACACGGGAGCCAGGCTCTGTTTGAGTTTGTATTAAAGAGGTACAGAGGAACAAACTTGCCTGGTGTCGCATAATAAAAAAAATAATGCTACTTTGTAGCTCCAAATCATAGTTTAGTCATAGTTCTTTTTTATTAAATCCATAGTCAATATCATAGTAATTATTATTATGGTATAGGAATTGCTGATTGAAAATAATTTCTTACTTTTCCAATCCCACCATGACTCAAAATTCAAACTCCATTTTGGAGGAATTTTAAGAAATGTAACCAGCTTCAAATTGAACCTCATGTTTAGTTTGGGTGCATGCTGTTGTATCAAAGCTGCAGTCCATCGATTTGAGAGTTAAACATATCTTTCATCCTGTTAGTTTCGAGTCGACCAAGCAATCTGTTTGGTCAAATGGGTACTGCCATGAAGCATGAAATATGAAAATCGGTTGCTAAGCAAACTACTCGTGGCAACCATGGAGCAAGCAAGCTACAGTACTAACCGCCTTCTGGCTCCTCTGTCAGAGCCTAGACTCACGTGTTAGTAACCATTGTATGAAAGCCATATATAACAGGGGAGTTATTCTTTACTGAGGTAATGAACACTTCGGTGATGCCGTCACCACCGTGACAGTAAATCCGGTGTTATGTACCCAGACACAGCGGTGCTCAATCTCTTTCATGTCCAGGATTCTGGCACATCAGGCCACCGACCGCCATTTTATGAGATTTTGTCTCAGAGACCCCGATCTCTATCTGGTAAGATTGCTGTTGTTGGATATGACCAGTGTTGTAATACTCAAGTCCGAGTCCTGGACTGATTTTCAGAACTCGTGACACGACTTGGACTTGAGCACTGATGACTCGGACTTGGACTTGGACTCGAGCATTGACTGCATTCGGACTCGGAAGGTGCAGACGAGGACTCAGACTTAATGATAAATACAGTTATACACATTTTTTTTTGAAGGGTAATAGGCCCTAATCATTTGGCATAAGATATTGATGGCCAGTGCATTTGTTATTGTGTCACAAAGTAAATAAGCTCCCTTTGAAATGGTGACCGCTGTATTTTATGTAGACCTTTTTTAAATTTTGTATGTCAGCTCTTTGACTGCCAGAGTGGAGTGGACTCAACCTTGATGACTTGGACTCGGACTAGGGTAATATGGACTCGACTCTGGCTCTTCTTTGCTGACTCGGACTTGGACTTGGACTCGGACTAGGATAATGGGGACTCAACTCGGACTCGGGCTCTTCTTTGGCTTGGACTTGGACTCGGAATTGAACACTGGGGACTCGAGACTCGACGCGGACTCGAGATTTAGTGACTCGACTACAACACAGGATATGACTATGTCCAACATTCTATAGCTTACAGTAGAGAAAGTGAAACCTCATTCTTACATATGTTTGACCTCTGACCTCTTGTGAACGACATTAAACTATTCTCAATTCTTCCGGGGGTCCCTGGAAACACCCTCAAGGACTTCTGGGGGTCCCTGTACCCCACGTTGAGAACCAATGTCCCAAGAGAACAGTCACGTGTATACGGTTCCAGGAAATATCCAGCAGCGTCAGGGAGGCACAGGGCTGATTATGCTCCTACCTCCCACTCCTTCACACGCACAGCTGTGACTACACACACACACACACACACACACACTCACACACACACACACACACACACACACACACACACACACACACACACACACACTCACACTCACACTCTCACACACACACACACACACACACACACACACACACACACACACACACACACACACACACACACACACACACACACACACA
This sequence comes from Notolepis coatsorum, assembly GCF_963971535.1. NCBI lineage: Eukaryota > Metazoa > Chordata > Actinopteri > Aulopiformes > Paralepididae > Notolepis > Notolepis coatsorum. The sequence continues at coordinate 91,035,751 of NC_140180.1, forward strand.
CACACACACACACACACACACACACACACACACACACACACACACACACACACGGACATGTCACTGTCTCTGAATCCCTAGAGAGGCAATGCCACTCTGCACTCCTGTCAGCACACACGCACACACAGACACACACATACACATTCACACACACACATAAACGTACACATGCACACGTATTGGACACATACACATACACATTCACATGCACACATATTGGACACATTCACATACACATACACACATATTGGACATGGACATGTCACTGTCTCTGAAACCCAAGAGAGGCAATGTCACTCTAATGGATGCACTCCTGTCAGCACACAAACACACACAAACACACACACACACACACACACACACACACACACACACACACACACACACAAACACAAACACACACACACACACACACACACACACACACACACACACACACACACACACACACACACACACACACACACACACACACACACACACACACACACACACACACACACACACACAGCAGTGACATTGGCACTCTTTCCCCAGAGAGGCCATGTTAGCAGCGGGGGTCATTCTCAGCCCGTCCACTGGTACAGTATACAGAATACAGTATACAGTCACACGTCACATACACTATTCACCCATATTCCCTACAGATCCACCCACCACCTCTCAAACGCTGCGTTATCCCTTTCACTACCACACTACCAAATGGTTAACCCTTTCACTGCGACAATACAGAAGGTTAACCCCTTCACTGCCACACAACAAAGGGTTAACCCTTTCACAACCACACTACATAAGGTTAACCCTTTCACAACCACACTACAGAAGGTTAACCCTTTCACAACCACACTACAGAAGGTTAACCCTTTCACTACCACACTACAGAAGGTTAACCGCCTGTAGTGTGGTAGTGAAAGGGTTAACCTTCTGTAGTGTGGTAGTGAATGGGTTACGCAGGGCTGGAGAGCCTGGGATCACTTGCTTGTAAAAGGGTTAATTTGTTCATTCATTCAATCAGTCACTCATTTGAAATGTTATTAAAGCTGCAGTAGGCAACTTCAGAGAAATTAGCAATGGTGAGTTTACCTGCCCAGCGGAAATAGAGCAAGCTTTGTATCACTTTTCAAGCCTGTGCAGCACAACAAAGGTTTCCCACAGATTCCCGGGGGTACCAGGGGGGTGGGGAGTGTATAGTACACTCCTGCGGGAAAACCTTTGTTGTGTGTGCAGGGGCTTGAGAAGTGATGCAGAGCTTGCTCTATTTCTGCTGGGCAGGTGAACTCACTCTGGCTAATTACCCCGAAGTTGCCTACTACAGCTTTAAGATCATTGCATTTTCCCCTGATTTACAACAATGTTGAGATACATATACTGTAAACCATATTAAAATAATCAAGACAAAACACAAGAGATTGTATAATGAATGAATGATTACATATACATTTAGATACATTTACATAGTTACATTCAATCGCAGAATCTCAGAAACCTATTGTCCCCATGGAGGAAATAGTGGAACAACTCCTAGAATACTAGGAGGACAGTTACATGCTGATTTTACTGAGATATTGGTAAATTTTAAATAAAACTGATTTGGGTGTTACTCGCTGTAATTCATAAATGATTGGCCAAAAAGTGTCAATTGAATTGGCCAAGATCATTGGAAGAGCACAATGTGAAATCTGTTTTAGGGTGGGTTTCCCCTTTATTGAAACAAGGACCATATGTGTCCAACATATTTTTGTTAATGTGCCAAGGAAGGATAATTTGCATCAGGAATGCCCAAAAAGGGAAAATAAAACAAATGTCATCCCCAATTGGTGAGGGAGTAATACAAACGAAACCTTTTGATTTTATTAAACCTTTAATAGAAACCAGTAAAACAAAAGCATACCTTCAGGAATCTATTGGCTGAACATCAGAATGTGTGGAAATGTGCACGCTGCGTCTAAACTAAAAACAAATACCTATAGATTCCACTATCACAAACACAAGACACAGACAGACAGACAGACAGACAGACAGACAGACAGACAGACAGACAGACAGACAGACAGACAGACAGACAGACAGACAGACAGACAGACAGACAGACAGACAGACAGACAGACAGACAGACACACAGACACACAGACACACAGACAGACACACAGACAGCTACACGATCCAAGGGCAGCACAACAGAGCGTTGATCTGCAGTACAGTATGTTGAAGCGAAGCTGCGTCCGGCTCGGCTGAACTTGCTTGTTTAGATGCAACCAAACTATTTCTGACAGGTTAAATTGTGAGAGAGTTGGTCCGTTCAGCCACTGGAGCGTTTATTGAGTAAGAAGGAGTCTGTTCACAGGGACGGTGCATGTGTGTGTGTGCTCGTCCATGTGTGTTTGTGTGTGTGTGTGTGTGTGTGTGTGCTCGTCCATGTGTGTGTGTGTGTGTGTGTGTGTGTGTGTGTGTGTGTGTGTGTGTGTGTGTGTGTGTGTGTGTGTGTGTGTGTGTGTGTGTGTGTGTGTGTGTGTGTGTGTGTGTGTGTGTGTGTGAGAGTGTAACCTCTGGTGGTAGATTAAGGTCACGGTCTCCCTGTTGGATGGCACCAGCACTCCCAGTATGAGTAATGTTTTAATAGAGACTTATTAGGCCTCCACGGAGCTTTTATGGACCATCTCAGGCTGCAGCCAGGGAGCTCATTTGTCACCAGGAATGACTTGACACTTCGGGTTTCACAAAATTACTTTGGTTTGTGCAAACACTCTAAATCACTAGTGTACAGGGATGTAGTAGCAGGTAAACACAACTGAACTCACTTTACCCACCGTTGTTATTAGTGAAAGGGTTTCGCTTTTAAAGCAACGCGCCAACATTTTGGGAAATTATCTTACCGTCTTCTCCAGAGAGAGACAAGAAGATAGATACCAGTTTCCTCTCTGTGCGTTCAGTAGAAAGCTATCTGGCTGCATGTTAGCCTAGCTTAGCACAATGAATGGAAGCATGGAAGCATGGCCGGTTAGCCTTCGGGAGAGGTGTTAGTTTGGCAATGCCTAGGCTAACCGGCACTGTTTATATCTATCCACAGTTTCCGTTTGATGAATGCTAGTTGAAACTTGTTATAACATTTTAAAGCCAGCGCAGTGGTATATTCATGGTGATTTAACCGTGAGTGTATCATGGATATACTCACGGTTTAGAACGCTCTCGACCAATCACAATGTGTGGTCGGACCTACCTGTTATAATGGTGATTATTGGTGTTACTGTTATCAACTGGTGTTCATATAGTTTACCCACCTTTTATTTAGCCATCGGTGCTGGTGTAGTCGTGAGTACATGCATATTTACCAGCAACTATCTCTATTTTACCAGCCAAACAGTGTCCTGTTTACCTGCCACAATGGCTGCTAGAGGAAATAAAGGTGCAGTTTCAATTAACCAGCATTTGGCTGACAGCAATTAATCACTGACTGACTGACTGTATACTCCAGAATCAATATGCATGTGAAGGGTTAAGTCCAGAACACAACCAAGACATTTTGTAGGCTAAAGAAGAAAACAGAAATTACTTGGCCCTCAGGACCAATCCCGAACCGGCCCAGAACATGTTGAGGGCTTTGATGTGGCCTCAGGACCAATCATCAACAGGCCCAGAACATGTTGAGGGCCTTGATGTGCTTTCAGGACCAATCATCAATAGGCCCAGAACATGTTGAGGGCCTTGATGTGGCCCAAGCTAAACCTACAGTGTTGGAATTACTTCTAAATGTATAATTTGATTGACTGGATCTTTCAAAAGCATCTTACGGCTAAAATAATCTCTGGTTCATTAATTTTCAATGAAAGTCCACTCCCTTAAGGGAAACTCAGTCTATATATTTTAAATGATTGCCCTGCAGAACTCATAAAAAAGCTCATACAACATTCATCCTGGCATCCAGGGGAGTTTGAATGTTTCCTCTACTTTAACGTTTCATGTTAATATAGTAGAACCTCATTATTCCAACCCTCAGACATAAAAGGTAAAAAAAAAACATACCAGTACCATACCTGAACCTTATGTAATGTTAAACTTAAAGAGAAGACGGAGGTCTCTGTGTGCCCAGTTGAGGTCTGGCACCCTGCCATTGGCTGTGGAAGTGGGTAGATTCCAGGGTAAACCTGAGGAGGAGCGGTTGTGTGTTCTGTGTGATCTGGGAGTGGTGGAGGATGAATATCATTTTGTTTTTTATTGCCCTTTGTACACTACTTTGAGGAGAGCTTTATTTGCAAAAATTCAAATTATAAACCCAGATTTGTTTTGGCAGTCTGAGAGCTGTATGTTGAGTTGTTTTTTTGTGGAGGACATCTTTGGTTTTGCAGGATTTTTGGAGAAGGCATGGCACCTGAGACAAAACACACTGTATCCTATATAATTGTATTTGAATTCACCTTGTTTTTCTGTTTATTTACATTGAGTACAGCTTGTGTTATATTACGTTTTATTGTATTTTCTTGTATTTTCTTTTTTTATGGCCATCTTGGTCTGTGACATTTGTTAAGTAATGGGTAAAGTATATTGTTATATACTTATTGTTATGTGTCTTGTAAGCCCATATGGGCTGGGCATACATCTGTATGTAAGACACGAAAATAAAAATATCAAATCAAAAAAAAAAAAACCAGTCTTTTTGACATGTGGGTTCATTCTTGCTTTGATGCTAAACATTTACTGACTATTTCTTTTGTCTGCAGATTCCTCATAAACACATCTGACTAAAATGCCATGCTGACATCTGAGGTGCATTTATTTTCCATTTTAGTCAAGTGTGGTGACTTTCTTCAGTTCTTGTGGTGTTTAAGACACATTTTCAGACACACTGGAAAGCCAACGGTAGTGGAGAATCTGCAAAAAATAACTACTAATACGTTTTTCAGTAATGGTAAAAGACTATGAAAACAGAAGAGCATCTTAATTTTCTGATCTGGCCCAATGCAAGACAGTAAACAAGAAACACAGGCAGTTATCCCAGACTCACAGCTTTCAGTTGCTACATCAGCAGGTAGTAAGGGATGCTTGGTGAGACCGGTTTCTCGCACACTATCAGTCTACAAGTCCAAGCATAAACACATGTTACTAGGCCAACTGGAGGATAACAGATAAGTGTTTTTTTTCCCACGGCGCAGCAGAAATTGGGATCACTCACCCACCACTCATTCACTCACATGCTCACGTTTTGTAGGATGCATGCGCAGTAGCCACTTTCTCCTGCTCTGGTACAGCACTACTAATGTAGAATGTAGTGATACGTGGTGAGGAGACATAGTGAGGAAACGTGGTGAGGAGACATAGTGAGGAGACATAGTGAGGAAACATAGTGAGGAAACATGGTGAGGAGACATAGTGAGGAAACGTGATGAGGAGACATAGTGAGGAGACATAGTGAGGAAACATGGTGAGGAGACATAGTGAGGAGACATAGTGAGGAGACGAGGTGAGGAGACATAGTGAGGAGACTAGGTGATGAGACATAGTGAGGAGACGAGGTGAGGAGACATAGTGAGGAGACGTGGTGAGGAGACATAGTGAGGAGACATAGTGAGGAGACATAGTGAGGAAACATGGTGAGGAGACATAGTGAGGAAACGTGATGAGGAGACATAGTGAGGAGACATAGTGAGGAGACGAGGTGAGGAGACGTAGTGAGGAGACATAGTGAGGATACATAGTGAGGAGACGAGGTGAGGAGACATAGTGAGGAGACATAGTGAGGAGACATAGTGAGGAGACATAGTGAGGAGACATAGTGAGGAGACATAGTGAGGAGACGAGGTGAGGAGACATAGTGAGGAGACATAGTGAGGAGACATAGTGAGGAGACATAGTGAGGAGACATAGTGAGGAGACGAGGTGAGGAGACATAGTGAGGAGACATAGTGAGGAGACGAGGTGAGGAGACATAGTGAGGAGTCATAGTGAGGAGAGGAGGTGAGGAGACATAGTGAGGAGACGAGGTGAGGAGACATAGTGAGGAGACATAGTGAGGAGACAAGGTGAGGAGACATAGTGAGGAGACATAGTGAGGAGACATAGTGAGGAGATGTGGTGAGGAGACATAGTGAGGAGACATAGTGAGGAGACATAGTGAGGAGACGAGGTGAGGAGACATAGTGAGGAGACATAGTGAGGAGACAAGGTGAGGAGACAGAGTGAGGAGACATAGTGAGGAGACGAGGTGAGGAGACATAGTGAGGAGACGAGGTGAGGAGACGAGGTGAGGAGACATAGTGAGGAGACATAGTGAGGAGACATAGTGAGGAGACGAGGTGAGGAGACATAGTGAGGAGACATAGTGAGGAGACATAGTGAGGAGACATAGTGAGGAGACATAGTGAGGAGACGAGGTGAGGAGACATAGTGAGGAGACATAGTGAGGAGACATAGTGAGGAGACATAGTGAGGAGACATAGTGAGGAGACATAGTGAGGAGACATAGTGAGGAGACGTGGTGAGGAGACATAGTGAGGAGACGAGGTGAGGAGACATAATGAGGAGACATAGTGAGGAGACGAGGTGAGGAGACATAGTGAGGAGACGAGGTGAGGAGACATAGTGAGGAGACATAGTGAGGAGACATAGTGAGGAGACATAATGAGGAGACGTGGTGAGGAGACATAGAGGAGACATAGTGAGGAGACATAGTGAGGAGACATAGTGAGGAGACGAGGTGAGGAGACATAGTGAGGAGACGAGGTGAGGAGACATAATGAGGAGACGTGGTGAGGAGACATAGTGAGGAGACATAGTGAGGAGACGAGGTGAGGAGACGAGGTGAGGAGACATAGTGAGGAGACGAGGTGAGGAGACGAGGTGAGGAGACATAGTGAGGAGACATAGTGAGGAGACATAGTGAGGAGACGAGTTGAGGAGACAAGGTGAGGAGACGAGGTGAGGAGACATAGTGAGGAGACATAGTGAGGAGACATAGTGAGGAGACATAGTGAGGAGACATAGTGAGGAGACATAGTGAGGAGACATAGTGAGGAGACATAGTGAGGAGACGAGGTGAGGAGACGAGGTGAGGAGACGAGGTGAGGAGACATAGTGAGGAGACGAGGTGAGGAGACATAGTGAGGAGACATAGTGAGGAGACATAGTGAGGAGACATAGTGAGGAGACATAGTGAGGAGACATAGTGAGGAGACATAGTGAGGAGACGAGGTGAGGAGACGAGGTGAGGAGACGAGGTGAGGAGACATAGTGAGGAGACATAGTGAGGAGACATAGTGAGGAGACATAGTGAGGAGACGAGGTGAGGAGACATAGTGAGGAGACGAGGTGAGGAGACATAGTGAGGAGTCATAGTGAGGAGAGGAGGTGAGGAGACATAGTGAGGAGACGAGGTGAGGAGACATAGTGAGGAGACGAGGTGAGGAGACGAGGTGAGGAGACATAGTGAGTAGACATAGTGAGGAGACATAGTGAGGAGACATAGTGAGGAGACATAGTGAGGAGACATAGTGAGGAGACATAGTCAGGAGACGAGGTGAGGAGACATAGTGAGGAGACGAGGTGAGGAGACATAGTGAGGAGACATAGTGAGGAGACATAGTGAGGAGACATAGTGAGGAGACGAGGTGAGGAGACATAGTGAGGAGACATAGTGAGGAGACATAGTGAGGAGACGAGGTGAGGAGACATAGTGAGGAGACATAGTGAGGAGACGAGGTGAGGAGACATAGAGGAGACATAGTGAGGAGACATAGTGAGGAGACGAGGTGAGGAGACGAGGTGAGGAGACATAGTGAGGAGACATAGTGAGGAGACATAGTGAGGAGACGAGGTGAGGAGACGAGGTGAGGAGACATAGTGAGGAGACGAGGTGAGGAGACATAGTGAGGAGACATAGTGAGGAGACATAGTGAGGAGACGAGGTGAGGAGACGAGGTGAGGAGACATAGTGAGGAGACATAGTGAGGAGACATAGTGAGGAGACATAGTGAGGAGACGAGGTGAGGAGACATAGTGAGGAGACATAGTGAGGAGACGAGGTGAGGAGACATAGTGAGGAGACGAGGTGAGGAGACATAGTGAGGAGACATAGAGGAGACATAGTGAGGAGACATAGTGAGGAGACGAGGTGAGGAGACGAGGTGAGGAGACATAGTGAGGAGACATAGTGAGGAGACATAGTGAGGAGACGAGGTGAGGAGACGAGGTGAGGAGACATAGTGAGGAGACATAGTGAGGAGACATAGTGAGGAGACGAGGTGAGGAGACATAGTGAGGAGACGAGGTGAGGAGACATAATGAGGAGACATAGTGAGGAGACATAGTGAGGAGTCATAGTGAGGAGAGGAGGTTAGGAGACATAGTGAGGAGACGAGGTGAGGAGACATAGTGAGGAGACGAGGTGAGGAGACGAGGTGAGGAGACATAGTGAGGAGACATAGTGAGGAGACATAGTGAGGAGACATAGTGAGGAGACATAGTGAGGAGACGAGGTGAGGAGACATAGTGAGGAGACATAGTGAGGAGACATAGTGAGGAGACGAGGTGAGGAGACGAGGTGAGGAGACATAGTGAGGAGACAAGGTGAGGAGACGAGGTGAGGAGACATAGTGAGGAGACGAGGTGAGGAGACATAGTGAGGAGACGAGGTGAGGTGACATAGTGAGGAGACATAGTGAGGAGACGAGGTGAGGAGATGTGGTGAGGAGACATAGTGAGGAGACATAGTGAGGAGACATAGTGAGGAGACATAGTGAGGAGACATAGTGAGGAGACGAGGTGAGGAGACATAGTGAGGAGACATAGTGAGGAGACATAGTGAGGAGTCATAGTGAGGAGACATAGTGAGGAGACATAGTGAGGAGACATAGTGAGGAGACGAGGTGAGGAGACATAGTGAGGAGACATAGTGAGGAGACATAGTGAGGAGACGAGGTGAGGAGACATAGTGAGGAGACATAGTGAGGAGACATAGTGAGGAGACATAGTGAGGAGACGAGGTGAGGAGACGAGGTGAGGAGACGAGGTGAGGAGACATAGTGAGGAGACAAGGTGAGGAGACATAGTGAGGAGACATAGTGAGGAGACATAGTGAGGAGACGAGGTGAGGAGACATAGTGAGGAGACATAGTGAGGAGACGTGGTGAGGAGACATAGTGAGGAGACATAGTGAGGAGACATAGTGAGGAGACATAGTGAGGAGACATAGTGAGGAGACGAGGTGAGGAGACATAGTGAGGAGACATAGTGAGGAGACATAGTGAGGAGACGAGGTGAGGAGACATAGTGAGGAGACATAGTGAGGAGACATAGTGAGGAGACATAGTGAGGAGACGAGGTGAGGAGACGAGGTGAGGAGACGAGGTGAGGAGACATAGTGAGGAGACAAGGTGAGGAGACATAGTGAGGAGACATAGTGAGGAGACATAGTGAGGAGACGAGGTGAGGAGACATAGTGAGGAGACATAGTGAGGAGACATAGTGAGGAGACGAGGTGAGGAGACATAGTGAGGAGACATAGTGAGGAGACATAGTGAGGAGACGAGGTGAGGAGACATAGTGAGGAGACATAGTGAGGAGACATAGTGAGGAGACATAGTGAGGAGACGAGGTGAGGAGACGAGGTGAGGAGACATAGTGAGGAGACATAGTGAGGAGACATAGTGAGGAGACGAGGTGAGGAGACATAGTGAGGAGACATAGTGAGGAGACATAGTGAGGAGACGAGGTGAGGAGACGAGGTAAGGAGACGAGGTGAGGAGACATAGTGAAGAGACAAGGTGAGGAGACGAGGTGAGGAGACGTAGTGAGGAGACGAGGTGAGGAGACATAGTGAGGAGACGAGGTGAGGAGACATAGTGAGGAGATGAGGTGAGGAGACATAGTGAGGAGACATAGTGAGGAGACATAGTGAGGAGACGAGGTGAGGAGACATAGTGAGGAGACGAGGTGAGGAGACGAGGTGAGGAGACATAGTGAGGAGACGAGGTGAGGAGACATAGTGAGGAGACGAGGTGAGGAGACATAGTGAGGAGACGAGGTGAAGAGACATAGTGAGGAGACATAGTGAGGAGACGAGGTGAGGAGACATAGTGAGGAGACGAGGTGAGGAGACATAGTGAGGAGACATAGTGAGGAGACATAGTGAGGAGACATAGTGAGGAGACATAGTGAGGAGACATAGTGAGGAGACATAGTGAGGAGACATAGTGAGGAGACATAGTGAGGAGACGAGGTGAGGAGACATAGTGAGGAGACAAGGTGAGGAGATGTGGTGAGGAGACGAGGTGAGGAGACATAGTTAGGAGACATAGTGAGGAGACATAGTGAGGAGACGAGGTGAGGAGACATAGTGAGGAGACGAGGTGAGGAGACATAGTGAGGAGACGAGGTGAGGAGACATAGTGAGGAGACGAGGTGAGGAGACATAGTGAGGAGACGAGGTGAGGAGACATAGTGAGGAGACGAGGTGAGGAGACATAGTGAGGAGACATAGTGAGGAGACATAGTGAGGAGACAAGGTGAGGATACATAGTGAGGAGACGAGGTGAGGAGACATAGTGAGGAGACATAGTGAGGAGACATAGTGAGGAGACATAGTGAGGAGACGAGGTGAGGAGACATAGTGAGGAGACATAGTGAGGAGACGAGGTGAGGAGACATAATGAGGAGACGTGGTGAGGAGACATAGTGAGGAGACATAGTGAGGAGACATAGTGAGGAGACATAGTGAGGAGACGTGGTGAGGAGACGAGGTGAGGAGACATAGTGAGGAGACGAGGTGAGGAGACATAGTGAGGATACATAGTGAGGAGACGAGGTGAGGAGACATAGTGAGGAGACATAGTGAGGAGACAAGGTGAGGAGACATAGTGAGGAGACGAGGTGAGGAGACATAGTGAGGAGACATAGTGAGGAGACATAGTGAGGAGACATAGTGAGGAGACAAGGTGAGGAGACATAGTGAGGAGACATAGTGAGGAGACATAGTGAGGAGACGAGGTGAGGAGACATAGTGAGGAGACATAGTGAGGAGACATAGTGAGGATACATAGTGAGGAGACGAGGTGAGGAGACATAGTGAGGAGACGAGGTGAGGAGACATAGTGAGGAGACATAGTGAGGAGACATAGTGAGGAGACATAGTGAGGAGACATAGTGAGGAGACATAGTGAGGAGACGAGGTGAGGAGACATAGTGAGGAGACATAGTGAGGAGACGAGGTGAGGAGACATAGTGAGGAGACATAGTGAGGAGACATAGTGAGGAGACGAGGTGAGGAGACGAGGTGAGGAGACGAGGTGAGGAGACATAGTGAGGAGACAAGGTGAGGAGACGAGGTGAGGAGACGTAGTGAGGAGACGAGGTGAGGAGACATAGTGAGGAGACGAGGTGAGGAGACATAGTGAGGAGACGAGGTGAGGAGACATAGTGAGGAGACATAGTGAGGAGACGTGGTGAGGAGACATAGTGAGGAGACATAGTGAGGAGACATAGTGAGGAGACATAGTGAGGAGACAAGGTGAGGAGACATAGTGAGGAGACATAGTGAGGAGACATAGTGAGGAGACATAGTGAGGAGACGAGGTGAGGAGACATAGTGAGGAGACGTGGTGAGGAGACATAGTGAGGAGACGTGGTGAGGAGACATAGTGAGGAGACATAGTGAGGAGACATAGTGAGGAGACATAGTGAGGAGACGAGGTGAGGAGACGAGGTGAGGAGACGAGGTGAGGAGACATAGTGAGGAGACAAGGTGAGGAGACATAGTGAGGAGACATAGTGAGGAGACATAGTGAGGAGACGTGGTGAGGAGACGTGGTGAGGAGTTCTTCCTGTTCCTGTTCCACAGTGTGAGCAGGTAATTAGGGAGGTACCTGCCCTCAATTACCTTCCCCACTGGCCAGGTTTGGGGGAAGGGTCTCTGATGTAGGCCATTTCCCTCTGCCAGAGGCACTGGGGTGCCACAATATCTTGCAAACAGGTTTGAGGATGATTTCTTACACAAACAACCTCAATCGAACAGTTGCACCATGGGTCTGAACGGTTTCTTGCCTGTTGCACCTGAGGAAGCGACAGCGAAACGCGTTGTGCAAACAATAAATAAGCAAAAACGAGTCCTGTGGAGTGTGCGGTCCCTTCTTTCCTTTGAAGGTTTTCTCCTTTTAGTTTATATATATATATATATATATATATATATATATATATATATATATATATATATATATATATTTAAATATATATATATATATTGCAACTATATTTATTGTAAGGCAAATATAACAGAGGGCATACATACCCTCCTCTTGCACCTTGACCTATTTACACTGCCTAGTTGCTACTTGCCCATATGCGCATGTTCAAGAGTTAATTATAATTGTTGTATTCTTTACACTGCCTATTTTTTATTTTTTTACTCCTCCACTGTACTATAATATTATGACCTGTATCATGTCTTCTACTAACTTACCTCCCCCATGCTGCTATGATGCCTGAATTTCCCCAAGGGCATCAATAAAGCAATATCTTATCTTATTTTAGGATTGGGTGGATATGGATGAACAGACTTGATTATGAGGAGGCTTGATGGCGTTAAACTCCTTCTGGGGTGACTTGGGAGATCATCATCTGTCCGGCCATCGCTGCTCTCCTTGACTTGATTCAATGAGGTGCCTGAAGGATAGTGAGGTCCAGGGTCGGTGTAACATACTGTGACACCAACTGATCCGTCTAGTTTCATAACATACCACTACCTAGCTTAAAAGTTACCGTGCTAGAGCCCGCAGAAATCGGGCTAATCAACCGGGCTTAAGGGGCTAGCTGGTGACAATGTTGAGTGTGTTTCCTACAATAAAGGAAAACAAACGGTTGGCTCTTGTTATTTACAACTACTGAATCTGATTAAGTCCAGTTACTCCTAACACAACAAGAGCACCATGTGAGAGCTGATAGTAGTTAGCTTGCTGAAGAACCACAGTTCATTTGCTAAAATGATCACCACTGATTTAAAAAATGCTATGTAACAGCACATAAAAGCAGTTCTAATGGATGATCCGTACAAAACAAAGCCCAGAATCCCCTCAACCATTCAGCGCTGACCGCATGCTTTTGAAATACAGGCCTCTCTGCCGTTAACTCAAACGCTGTTCCCAGGATGTCATTAACAGTATTGTACAGTATTTCAAGGAAAACAGGAAGTCCCTAATTACGCTCCCCAGAATGCATTGTTGTTCACATTAAAGTACTGTTTTGAACGGTAAATACAGCGTGGGTTTGAACTGTGAACATGAAACATTTCACTGATCAAAACAGCCGACGTTCCCTGAGCGGTTTCCAATCATCTAGCATAAACACCACCTCTCCCCTTCCATCTTTCTATTTCCTCTCTTCTGTGCAGAGCCACCCCCTCCCCCCCCTCTCCCTCTCTCTCTCTCTCACCTCACAAACATGCAGGGTAGCTGCACACAGCAAAGTGCACGCGTAGCCTGGCCAAGCGGCAGCGTTGTGCCTGCAATGCAGAGGCTGTCCGGACGCAGATTGATTTGTAGCTATCGAGACAACAGTGATACGTTGCTGAGACCACAGACGTCAGCAATCGCCTCACGATTTTTAAGTGGGAGGCTGGGAGTGTTGAGGGAGAGAGAGAGAGGGGAGGAGGGTGAGAGAGAGGGACACAGATAGAGGGGAAGGAGACAGAGAGGGAGAAAGATAGAAAGGAGGAAGAGAGAGAGAGGAATGTACATTTACTGTAGAATATATAAGTAAGATTATGATGAGGGAATATTTGTGCTGGCTTTGATACTCGCTGCACATTACCTTGCTTTGTTTGGGATTTAGGTGTTGTACATTCTGAGGAATACTAATAATAAATAAATAAATAAATAAATATATATATAAATAAAAATCCATAGCATCATCCTGTATGGCACTTTGAGAAATGAGTCTATGGGAAGGCTGCACTCAGTATGAATATCAACAAGGCAATAGCTGAAGTATTGTATCAGGTATAGTGGGTTGCATTATGCAGCTATCAAAACACTGCGTCCCTGTGAGTAATGGTGAACAGAACAAGGACAAAGCAAACTGTTTATGAAGGTTTATATATTTGACGATAGGATCCATGTGAGGCTCTATTGAATGCAATCAGTGGTAAAAGCTTTGTTTTCAGGGTAGGGGAGCCTCCTTGGGGCATGTGTGATTTATTCTGCCTATTCAACCTGCTCTGAATCACCCAGAACAACCTCTGATTCGATACGGACCTGGAGATACTGTAATGAACCGAGGCCTGAAGGTATTCAATAAGCTGAATACACTCAGTGGCTACACTGTTGTTGCCGCACCACCATCTTAACCAAAGGTTTCTGTCACAGAACAAACAGAGAACAAACAGCCTTAGGAAACATTTATTTATTTCTTCCTCCATTTAAAAGACAACAGGATCAGGGGACCACACTTAATAATAACCTATAATAATAACCTAAGGCTGACCCAAGTTTGAGCCACAGACTCTAAGCTAATGAACATGATTTCCGCTACACCACCATTTACACAGTGACTCACTCCATTATCACATGTGAGAGGAAAGCTACACACTCCAGCATTAAGGGAGATTCCATTACAAATACAATGCCAACAGGCTAAGTGCTCAAATAAGCTACGAGGCGAACACTGCCCACACAAACAAATCGCCTTAAAGCAAAACTCCAACATTTTGGGAAATTAGCTTATTTAACATCTTCCCTGGAGTTAGACAAGAAGATACATACCTTTTTTGTCTCTGTGTGTGCATTTAGCTTTGGGAACAGTCGCTCCGTTAGCGTAGCTTAGCTTCATCACTGGAAGTGGGGGAGGACAATAGCCTGACGTTCCCTTACAGTGTATACAGTCACCAAATACACTCCAAATACAACTCCAAAACGTTCATGTAAACATGTTGTGACCTGTGTATTTACCACGTGGAGAAATAAAAAATAATTGAATTAGACAATTACGTTTTCTAAGCAAATATACTCAGACGTATTTTTTGCCTAAGCACTCGTCAGTGATTTCTACGTGAAGCCGTGTTTGTGGACATTCTCATTAATTCAAAGGATCCGAACCGATTGAAGTTTATGGTTACCATGACTTAAAATCCTCTTACCTTGACGATTAAAAGCCTCCCCAATTTAGAAAACAGTAATCCAATGGCTGGTATTGATAATATAATACTAACTACTGCACGTAGCTAACCGGAGCTAACACAGAACCGGATGGTCACTAAAGCAAATATAATGACTTCCTTTCTGGGGTTTTCAAAATAAAAGTGCAACGTTTATAGCAGCGGAAAACGTTTATTTTGTACATTATCTAACGTTAACACGAACCTAAACTAACGTTACAACTAACCTAAAGTTAGGTTAGGTTCTTATTTTTTATTTCTCCACGTGGTAAATACACAGGTCACAACATGTTTACATGAATGTTTTGGAGTTGTATTTGGAGTGTATTTGGTGACTGTATACACTGTAAGGGAACGTCAGGCTATTGTCCTCCCCCACTTCCAGTGATGAAGCTAAGCTATGCTAACGGAGCGACTGTTCCCAAAGCTAAATGCACGCACAGAGACAAAAAAGGTATGTATCTTCTTGTCTAACTCCAGGGAAGATGTTAAATAAGCTAATTTCCCAAAATGTTGGAGTTTTCCTTTAAGGCTTTAACTGGGAACGCTTCTCGTCTTATCAGCGGCCATCCCAGCAGGCCCAATCTCCCCCCCCCCCCACACTCCCGGTCTACATTTTAGAAAACTAAACTCTTAAAGACAAACAATTGGAATGGTTAAAATAACTGTCCCTCCCATGGGCGATGGAGTGGGCATAGCGACTTCTCGCCCACTAGACGGTGGAAACCAAGGAAACTATCAAAAAAAAGGAAGGGTCATCATGTCACTGTGTACCATGTGAACACACAAGTGTGGACACTTTCAGTTATGCCGAATGGCATCAGCCATCTCCTCGTTAACGACCTGTTAAACAGGTTATTGCCTCGGATGGCAGAATCATCAGCAATTCTTTTTTTATATACATTACATTACACGCTTTTAACCAAAATCGACTTACAAGTTTTGTATGACAAGTCAGCAGGAAGGGTACAACTCTAACAGCCGAGTAACAATGTTCATCAAAGTGTTGAGTGCTACAGTGTAGGTTAGTAAATTAGGATGAGTGCATGACAGTAAGAAGGTTAATTTCTTTTATAATATTTTTTTAAATTTCAGATATTAATTGAAGAAGTATGTCTTCAGTCGACGGCTAAAGATTGGTCGGGTAGTGGCTGTCCTAACTGTGGTGGGAAGTTCGTTCCACCATTGTGGAGCGAGGACCGAGAATAGGCGGCTTCTCTTTGATGACCCTCCTGGAGCTTGGATATGAGTAGGTCTGAGGCGGCCAGAAGATGCAGAGCGTAGGGGTCTTGAGGGTGTGTAGTTAGAGACGATTGACCGAAGGTAGGCGGGAGCCGTTTGGGGAGCCAGTGCAGGTCCCTAAGAAGTGGGGTGACATGGGCCGACTTCGGTAGGTTTGAGATCAGGCGGGCGGCTGGGTTCTGAATGAGTTGAAGAGGCTTGGTGGCAGTGGCCGGGAGGCGAGCAAGCAGTGCGTTGCAGTAGTTGAGGCGGGAGATGACTGTTGATTGGACGAGGAGTTGGGTGGCTTCTTTTGGAATCTACAGGTTCTGGTTGTCGCTGTGATGTGAGCGGAGAAGTTCAACTGGTCGTCAAGGACAACACCAAGGTTCTTGGCGGTCGGGGACACGGTCACAGTTCCATTCTCCACTGTGATGGAAAGGTCGGTCAGGGAGGAGGATTTGGCCGGCAGGTGAAGCAATTCTGTTTTGCTTAGGTTCAGTTGGAGGGTTGGTCATCATCCTAGCGAAGATGTCAGACAGACAGAGATCCGCTCAGAGACGTGGATATCTGAGGGAGGAAAGGAGAGGAAGAGTTGAGTATCATCGGTATATCAATGATACAAGAAGGCATGAGACGTGATAATGTTACCCAGAGATTGGGTGTAGAGGGAGAAGAGGAGGGGTCCAAGGACCGTGGCCTGGGGGACAATCCGGAGTGTTTTCAGATGCTGACTCGAAGTGGAGAGGTAGAAGGAAGAAAGTAATACAGCCTATTTGGTGTCGTGGATGTCGGAGGCAATAATTCGCTGGTCAGATTTATTTATGGAAATGTATTAGGTCAAATAGGAGAGTGGCTTGAGAGGACCCAACTGGAAGTCCTGGCCTGGGGACCCCGGAAATGAGCTCCCAGATTCACTGTGTTGATATTATATGACAGGAAGGGGTGGGGCCAGGTAACCAGGTGGGAGTGGGTGATTTAGATAGGAGGATGAGGTGGTGAGGCAGGAAGGTAGGATAGGGTTTTTTGTGTTTTTTTTTTTAGATTTCACTTTTCTCCAGACGCACACCATTCCAAAGATGATTATGACTATTTCCACTGCTCCAAATCAAGAAACGATGACTGGTTATAGGATTCTCTTAACGGTGGACACGGTGGTTATGCCAGTTTAACAATCAGATACGATGAAACTGCTCACCCGGACAAACCGGGTAGCAGAACGACAGTCCGGTTACGGAGAGAACCGGCTGTGTTTCGGAACTCGCAGGTGTTGCGGAGATATTGAGGAAAAATGCCGAATTGCGTGGCTCATGGACTCGTAAGGTCAGAGTCCCATACAGTATCTTACATCCCAGACTGGTTCCCTTCTCTGATTTATAGCTTTAGGATAGAGTGTGGGTTCAAAAATACTGACTGAACTGTCTTGGGGCACAGGAAGAACATACTATGAATTCTTAAAATGGGTGGCATTCCCCTTTAAAGATTATATAGGACACCTACTTCCATGAGCAGATGCGTTGGCTTATCACGCAGAGCCCCCCCCCCCCCCCAGTACACTCTTCAGTCTAAAACAAGAACATATAATCCACAGGTTTACCAAAGTTCAATTTCCATGAGGAAATACGTGCCACGACTCTGTCCCCGAGCATCTACCCTCTGCATATACGTGATTCTAAGCCATGAAATCATATTTCACCGTATCACGTATTATTGAAAGCAGAGAAATCTGATGAACGGGCCTCGATGTCACAGATGTGGGGGGGGGTACCACGATCACGGTTCCTCGTACCTACATAACAGCTGTCCAATCGACGTGCGAGAGGGATCGCACACGGGGGCGACGGTATAAATCAAATCAATGCTGTGCCACTTGAGCATCGCAGGGGTTTATGAAGCCTGGTGGACAGGAATACAGATGGTTAGATGATAAGTCACAGGTGCGTGGCATGGAATGGGTCTACTACTTGATTCAGGTTTTATTAAAGAACATTTGTACCTCAGGTAAACCCACTCAATTGTATTCTATGCTTTTATCCACCACTGATAGACATGACCATAATACCATACATGCTTCAAGTAGTCGCTTTACCCTACCTCTGCCTAGAACCAATGCTCTCAAGAAAACTGCAATGTATAGAGCCATAACATATTGCAATAGGATCCCATTACATATCATACGGACTGAAAACAAGGACAGTTTAAAAAATAAACTTTATTAAAGGAGACATAATCCGTAAGGAAATCAATACATGTCATGCATGAGTGTAGCTGCAGGCCTGTTATCCAACCTTCTTCTGTTTACTTTGTTTTTCTTTTAAAGGTATGGTGAAATGGATTCACCTAGGACCTTCTTTTCTTTTCTTTTTTATTGATTATGTATGTGATATATGACTTATACTGAATGTTTCATATTTGTATGTGTATATCTGTGCGGACCCCAGGAAGAATAGTCAACACGTTGGTGATGACTAATGGGGATCCTAATAAACATAAACATACTCAGCCTCCCGGGCTGTGTGTTTCGGTGCTGTTGAATTAAGAATTTAAATGTTATTTCCACTCGCCCCAAGAAAGTCAAATCAATATTTATGAACATGAGCTAGTCTGTCGTACAGCTCGTAACCAGAGAAGTAAGACTCTCTATAATGTCTGCAGCTGCTCTATGGATAATGAACGAAAGATGTATGTTCTATGTTTATACCTAAATAAGCTTTATTCTATAGTAGTATGCTCAGTTCTGAAGCAGAAAATGTACCTGTATACACATAACCTTCCCCTGGGTCAGTGGCGGCTGGTGGATTTTTCTCTTGGTGGGTCGATCATACCAAAAATGTACATGTACCAAGGCACAATGCCACACTGCACAAACACGCGCGTGCGCACGCATCGCGAAACCACACACTACTGTGTGCATCAGAGAGCGTCGGTGAAACCAAAAGCATACGGATATTTAAGTAGGTACAGTTACAGTACAACTATCACCATTAATTCATCAATCAATATATGAGCACAGTCAGTCAAATGCAGCCAATATGCCCTACACAATCAGAGTGAGAGAGAGAGAGAGAGAGAGAGAGAGAGAGAGAGAGAGAGAGAGAGAGAGAGAGAGAGAGAGAGCGCGCAAGAGAGAGAGAGAGCGCGAGCGAGCGAGAGAGAGAGAGAGAGAGAGAGAGAGAGAGAGAGAGAGAGAGAGAGAGAGCGCGAGAGAGAGAGAGAGAGAGAGAGAGAGAGAGAGAGAGCGAGCGAGAGAGCGAGCGAGAGAGAGAGAGAGAGAGAGATATCGCAAATCTACCTTGTTGTTAAGTTGACAGCAGGCAGAAGGGCTTGATAAAGTATATCCACTCCATTGTCCAGACTGTGTTGATGTCCATTGTCCATGCATGTCCCTCCACACTGCATCCATATATAGCTTGTTGTTAGCCAACAAGTACTGTGTGAGTGAAGAGCTGTGTCTTTGTCCATTTCCGCCTCGAACAGCCTGCAAACTACCTGGTGTTCTATCGCCATGCTCTAAGACAAACTCTAACCTTAACCAACTTTGAAAGAGTGCCTAAGCTTAACCGTCGAAAGAACTTGCAGTCACGCTCTAAGACAAATAGCTGCATCTCACAACAACACAACTATCTACCAACCTAGAATAAGCTAGAATAGAAACCTAGAAAGTGGCGTCGGCCAATCAGAGAGCGTCTCCGCGAAATGCGGCCACGGAAAAAAAAAACTGACGTCGGCCAATCAGAGAGCGTCTCTGTGAAATGCGGCTACGGAAATTCTTGACGCTGCTATGGATGCTTACCTAGACCGCTTCAAATCGCGCCTGGTTTCCAACATAATACATCATATTTCAACGCACAGCGCGTTACGCACTGATTGGCTGCGACGGATACAGCGATGACGCACTCAGAGCGTTATTGCGTCTAGCCCGGGCGAGAAATACGGCTAGGAGCCGCTAGGAGAAATGCGGCTATGCTCAGTGAGTCACTTCCTGTTCAGGAAAACGATAATTATTTTTTTTATATATTAACGTTATATTGTGCATTGGAAACACAAACATACTTAAAATGAGTAAATATTATTCATTTTAAACATGTTTATATTATTTATAGGGCTATAAAACAAAAAACAAAAAAAAAATTTCTTGTTCTTCTATTTTAACCAGGGTTCACCAGGGGGGTCGGCGCCCGAGCGCCCCTAGTGGCGAGCCGCCACTGCCCTGGGTGCTCTTAGTGTCACCTACATATTTCACAATTCACTGCATCTCCAAACTGTATACCCGGTGACATCACACATTTGAATTTTGGCTCTGTAGTTTTTACAATTTGGGAGAGAGTTGTTTGTTTCCCTTTGACAAATAAGAACAAGGTAGTTCAGTGAGGACAGAATAGTTCAGGTGAACTTGTTACAGTGGCAATATAAAAAATTATCTCATGTAAAAGTAACTAAATCAAAATAACAAATACATTATTACAGAAAATGGAGGCAAAAGCAAAAAAAACGTTTGTGGGTCAGGATATTTTAGATTAACATTTTAGATAATGGAATTTAAACTTTAAACACACTTTTCTAAGCATGTCTCACCAATACTCAACACTGCTGTTAAGAGTTTAAAAGTTGACAGCAGCCTGGTACAATTAATTAGTGTTAAAGCTGCAATCATAATTTTTTGGCCACTAGAGGGCAGCATGGAGACACTTTGAACAAACCATTAATTTCTCCCAAAAAGAAAGCCTTGTTTCACCACAGTCATCATTTTAAATACACAATCTTGTAACTAAGAGATTCACTGAAAATAAATTGTTATTAAACAAGGTACTGTAGGTAAATACTTCACCTACAAATACAATATTGTTCAGACAGCACAATTGTATTGTAATTAAGAGATTTGTTGAAAATATATATTTTTTCAATACATAGGTTTATAAAATAGGCAGAGCTAAAGCATGGACTGGGTTTTGAAAAGTACTGTTTAAAAATAGCTATTTTAGTAAAACTTTTCCAGACCTCTTTTGGTAGAGCCTGAGGTATGGCCAGAAATAGACCTGTTCACTGTATACAAACATACCGGGACCTGCAAAGGGACCTGCACTAGTGCACTGGCTCCCCATCGCCGCACAAATCCGCTTCAAGGTCCTCGACCTGGCATATCGTGCGGCGAAGGGAACGGCTCCCGTACTGTCCTATACTACCATGCACTCCTCCTACTATACTATGTCTTATGTCTATGCACTCAATACTGCAGCACCCAAGTTTCAGCACTGTTTGATCATTGTTACTCGGCTGAAAGAGTTGTACCCTTCCTGCTGACTTGTTCGAGTGTCAGGATGGAGGTAGGTGAGTTCCAATTGTTGTAGGCAATCACAGAGACGGAGAAGGTATACTCTTGAACAGGTTCGACTTTAATAGTAAAGAACACAAAGAGTAATACTAGGATACTATCAGGGCCGCGGGAAGTCCGCGGGAAGTGGGGGTGCTGAGATATTGATTGTTTTTGATTAAAAAAAAATTATTTTATATAATTTCTTTTTTTATAAAATATATATATTATATAATTATACCTGTAGTTGTATTGTCTGCGAGACATCGCCACCACGCAACAAGTCAAAATGCTGGCTATCTGCAAACAGCTCCACTGTCTGTGTATACTCTGCTTTGGTCAAATCACATTCAGCATGGGTGGGGCCTGAGAGTGCTGGGGCTGACGTTCTGCAGATGGTTACTATTGAGTCAGAGGCTAGAGCGATAGTTCAACAGGGTCTGAAACGTGTTATGAGGGGGTGTTGAGATAAGTGATATAATAATAACGTCTGGTATACTCTTGAACAGGTTCGACTTTAATAGTAAAGAACACAAAGAGTAATACTAGGATACTATGGCAAGGCAAGGGAAAGAGAGAATAATTAATGGAGCTTAGTGGTGGTCCAGAACTGGAACCGGCCGCGTTATCTCCGAACGCCTATAGTGAAGACCTGACGAATGACAAGCAGAGGAAAGGAATGTTACATAGCCACCAAATACCAACATTCCACACACCCCCCCGTGACAGCCAATCAGAAGCCAACCCCTAAGTGACAGCACTAAATGACAGGGAAAAACAAGTGACAGCAATCAAGTGACAGATGACAGAGAAGGTGGGTGGTTCCCGACCGTAGTCAAGAACCAGAATCGTAACATTCGAGCCAATCAGCAATACCAACTGAGTCACGTGACTAAGTTGCCCACTACCTGCGTGAGCTGCTGCGCACAAAAAAGTACAACGGGGCTCTATGGAGAAACCATGACACTCCCCTGAATAAAAGTTGTTTCCAACGAAAACGGATGGAGGTCATTTAGCCAAATCAGCTAGAGAGTGTGAGTCTTTCACCTTTTACATATCTAGCTTTGGCATGGAGTGATTGTTTAGATCGCTAGCATGGCTAACAAATGCAAATATATTGTAGTCTGCCCTGTTGTTCTGACCAGGAATTACGTTCCTTTTGCCACATTAATGCGCGCGCACACTGAGTCTGACGTATAGGCCTACAGCGAACAGGTCTATAGGCAGAGCTAAAGCATGGACTGGGTTTTGAAAAGTACTGTTTAAAAATAGCTATTGCATCTTTAATTTCTCCAGACCTCTCTTGGTAGAGCCTGAGGTATGGCCAGCAATGGCAACTCCTCCCCTAATCCCCACTCAACTCCAACCCACACATAAAACCACGTTCGAAGGCATTCAACGACATGTTCGACGACATCACAGATTCTACCATTAAGCGCTGACATACGGAGCTCCGCGGTTGGCTCGTGGTCGCCATAGTTTCAGCATCTATTTTCTCCATGAGCGCCTCAACGTGTGATTGGAGCAGAGGAGCAGAATCCCTTGTTGACCGGCGCAGAGAAATGGCCTCTGGTGTGAACAGCCATGAGGCTCCCGTTGGCACGAGTGTGTCGCTTCACTGTGCTTCAGCGTCTGGTGTGTGTGTGTCTGCCGTGAGATTGTCTCATGAATTCAAATGCACCAGTGACGACCAGCCAACCGTGCTGTATATAAACGATATAGTAGTAAGCGGTATGAGGGGTTCAATCCCGTCCTTTACAGCTGAATATCGATTGCATGCTTTTTCATAGTCTGAGGTTACTTGAAGGGAAACTGGTAGCAGAAACCAGCTATCTCTGCTGCCGCGCCGGCCACGTTCACACATAAAGTTCAAGTTTCTTTATTAGTTGTCATACAGAAGTACAGAATACTTTTATACAAAATGCTTCTTTCTGTTACACTCCAGAGACTGTGCTAGGCAAAAATAGATACGTATAAAATAAGTATAGCAAGTATAAAATAGAAGTCAAGTACGTAGACAAAAATGTTCAGTATATACATATATACAATGCTCAATGTAGAGTAGAAGTAACTGAGTTACCATACAATATACTATACAGTGCAAAGGATGAGGTACAATTTAGGTACAATTTACAGTAAGGTGTAATGAGGTATGGGTTGTAGTGCAAATTATTTACCAATAAATATAAAGTGTGCTTAGGTGTTCTAAAGTGGTTAAAGTGGGTGCTGCAGTGAGCTGTATGTTTAAAGTGAGTGTGTGCGTGTGGATGTGTGTGCTGTGAGCTGTGAGTGCACACACATCCACCCACCGACTGTCCTCCTCAGGCACTGTGACTCAAATCAGCCGGAGAGGGGGGAGAAAAACGGTCTAAAATGTTATTTCAGGCTGTGGTCCCGAATTGACAGCGACTTGGAGGACATACAGGAAGCGGGGAGCTGCGGTTTGGCACAGTGTTAAACAGTTAGGAAAGCAGTGGAAGTCAGTCACTAATTACCTGCTTCTGACTCATAGCTGAGCCATTAATCAAACCCGGTAAACTCTGTCAGGGCTGGGCGAATCACAGGACCAGTTAGGGGAAGGAGAGGAGGAGGAAGAGAGAGGGGAGAGAGAGAGAGAGAGAGAGAGAGAGAGAGAGAGAGAGAGAGAGAGAGAGAGAGAGAGAGAGAGAGAGAGAGAGAGAGAGAGAGAGAGGAGGAAGAGAGGAGAGAGAGAGAGAAAGGATGAGGAAGAGAGGGGAGAGAGAGAGAGGAGGAGGAAGAGAGGGGAGAGAGATAGAGAGAGAGAGAGAGAGAGAGAGAGAGAGAGAGAGAGAGAGAGAGAGAGAGAGAGAGAGAGAGAGAGAGGAGGAAGAGAGGGGAGAGAGAGAGAGAGAAATAAAGAGGGTGAGGGGAGAGAAAGGGCGGGAGGGAGAAAGAAAGAGAGGAAGAGAGGGGAGAAGAAATAGATGGAGAAAGACAGAAAGAGAGGGAGGTAAAAATAGAGAGAGGGGGGGGAGAGAAAGAGACAGTTCTCTCCCTCGATCTCTCTCCCCTACTATTACCGTGGTGAGAAAATGTGTTGAGCGGCCATGACAGTTTCAGAGAAGCTGTCCTCATTCCTCTTCCTCTTCCCTCCAATTAATGTCAGCTCCGACCGCTCAGCTGCACCTGTGACAGTCGGCGAGCGCAGAGCTCGCCAAACACGCCGCAGGTTAAGATCGCGGTGCCTCTAATGTAGATTCTACATTTTGGCATACCTTGTTGGCCACCGGCGACATTTTGCAAACCAATATAGAGCGGACCAATTAGCCCCCCCACACACACACACACTACACTACGTTTGTCTCTTTGATGTTCCATGGCAGTCGGAACCAGACGCGTGACATGCCACCCGTTGCCAAGGTAATTTGTTCTAGTTATAACTCTGTGGGTGAGAAGGTGGGTTGTTTGTCTGTCCTCTTGTTCAGAGAATCTTTCTTTTTTTTCTAAAAGTCATTCTCACGAACACAGCATACCAATTAGCCTCTCTCGACTCGGCGCCGTGGGTGGAAAGTGAAGGAGCTGCCGTGTACACACGCCACCCATTCGCCGGGTACGCTCCGCACGCAAGAATACGTGACACGTGAAGGATACGCGGTGACTGAGAATACACCTGGACTGTAAATACATCCCATAATGCTGTTGAGGTTAAGAGGGAATGCCGATAATTGTAGCAATTGTAGTTTTTGTTGCATTGCGTGAAGTTATATCGTTCCAGCAGCACTTCAACATTATATGAGACACCTCTGTTTTCATTGATTGAGGGATAGTCCATAAAAATACATATTTATTTATTTTTGAGTAAAGGACAACACTTAACAATATACTTCAACCCTACAGTAAATAAATTTTTTGTCTCTTTTTGAGTAAGAGACAACACATAACAATAGTTTCCCGTCAGGGGTCGCCACGTGTCCCCTCCGGTACTCGAGGAGGCAGCCGTCGCATCTTTTCACCTGCACAGCGTGATCTCTCAGCGGCGGGGGTCTGCGTGGGAGGGACACGCCGCCCCCGTCGCTTCCTGATTCTACTGCGCAGGCGCACCAACCGACCTGTAGGAGTCGCTGTCCACAACGTCCGATCCCCACCCACCAGCTTCCCACCTCCTAATACTGCGAATTGTATTAGTATGAACGACCAGCCAAGGTGGTAGCAACGCCGAGAGCTGGGCTCGAACCCAGCATCTCCTGCGTTGGTGGCGAGCGCCTTGCCCACTGCGCCACCTAGCCGCCACCCGTTTTCAATGTTTAGTCAAAGAGAAATGATGCAATGAATTATTTTCTTTAACCTGAGACTCATTGGCCTTGGCTCATTTTATGTGAACAACATGTAAAAGGACACATTTTCATTGAGTGCACACTGTGCCTCCACCTAAAAATGTATATTACATATGTGGTGTTCGGGCCCACTGGAGCCCAATGGGTGGAAATTGTACATTTTAAATTAAACAAAAAGGTTCACTGTGTACTGTACTTTTTCACATTTTCTCACAAGAAACACACAAATATGAACCACATACCATCTAGATTGTTTGTAATTGAGACAAAGTTAACATATGTTAAGTATTTGTACATGAATTGTTGTGGCTTTATTGTTTTATAATCCCAATAATGTTGTGGGTCCGCCACACCCGCTAACTTTGGGTGAGTAACAAAAATGCGAACACCACACAAGAGTTAAGAGACAGCAACAGCTCATTATCAAGTACCTTATGGAGATACATTACATACACTATCTTCCATAATGTACCCTATAGCCTAGTCTGACCCACAAGCTGGTGAGTGTGTGAATAAGCCTCCCATTGGCTGATTATTTCAGTTAAAGCCTCCCATTGGCTGACTATTTCAGTATAAGGCTCCCATTGGCTGACTATTTCAGTATAAGGGTCCCATTGGCTGACTATTTCAGTATAAGCCTCTCATTGGCTGACTATTTCAGTATACATCTCCCATTGGCTGACTATTTCAGTTGGAATCCCCCCCCTGAGTGGAGAGTGTGGAAGAAAGAACCTTGCTTGGACCATAGTTCATAAATCATAAGTTTATACAACCCAGGAGAATTGGCTTGAGAGACTGGGCGAGTCCCTGGCCGGGGGGGGGGTCTCGTCACGGGCTCCTCGAGACATGGAATACCTTGACATTTATAGAATGACAGAGAAAGGGGCGGGACTCATTGTGTAGACAAGAGATTGGTGATTGATTTATACAAGGGGTTGATCAATGGAGGAGGGTAGACAGAACTTGAGTATTTGAGAACAATAGGCTGTCTATGGTACAGTAGGTGTGTGGGGGATAACAAGAGTAGGAGGGGGGGCTTCCACTAGAATAGAATAGAATAGAAATCCAGAGGGAAATTCGGCACTACAGATCGCTCACATAGAACAATAAACATTTAGGTAGTCAATAGGACTAAAATAAGAATAAGAATATAATAATATTAAAAATAAGAATAAAATAGAATAAAATACGGTCCAGGATATCCGGTATGTATATACATTCTAAAATATAAACTATACAGCCAAAAACATACAGAAATATACAGTACAATTTATAGGGATGCTCGATATTGGCTTTTTTACCGATAGCGATATACCGATATTGTGCAACTCTTAATTTCCGATACCGATATCAACCGATATCAACCAATACCGATATATGCAGGGTTTCCCCCCCCCCAAAAACGTAATAATTTCAGGTAATTACATTTACATTTAGTCATTTAGCTGACACTTTTATCCAAAGCGACTTACAAGTTCTGTACAACAAGCCATCAGGAAGGGCACAACTCTATCAGCTGAGCAAAATGTTCATCAAAGTGTTGAGTGCTACAGTGTAGGTTCGTTTATTAGGACAAGTGCATGACAGTACGGTTAGTTAGGGTTAGATATTATTATTATTATTTTTTTTTATTTTTTTTTATTCAGATAATGGTTGAAGAAGTGCGTCTTTAGTCGACGGCGAAAGATTGGACGTGATTCGGCTGTCCTAACTGGGGTGGGTAGTTCATTCCACCATTGTGGGGCAAGGACTGAGAATAGGCGACTTCTCAGGAGGAATCGGCAGGTTCTGGTCGTCGCTGCGATGTGAGCAGAGAAGTTCAACTGGTCGTCGAGGACAACACCAAGGTTCTTGGCGGTCGGGGACGCGGTCACAGCTGCATTCTCGACTGTGATGGAAAGGTCGGTCAGGGGGGAGGATTTGGCCGGCAGGTGGAGCAATTCTGTTTTGCTTAGGTTCAGTTTGAGGTGGTTGGTCGTCATCCAGGCGGAGATGTCGGACAGACAGGCCGAGATCCGCTCAGAGACGTGGATATCTGAGGGAGGGAAGGAGAGGAAGAATTGAGTATCGTCGGCATAACAATGGTAGGAGAAGCCATGAGACGTGATAATGTTACCCAGTGATTTAGTGTAGAGGGAGAAGAGAAGGGGTCCTAAAACCGAGCCCTCGGGAACACCCAGGAGAGGCCCTCAGAGATGTGTTCAGGGCTCTAGAGAGAGGCCCTCAGGAGATGTGTTCAGGGCCCAAGAGAGATGTCCTCAGAGATGTGTTCAGGGCCCAGGAGAGGCCCTCAGAGATGTGTTCAGGGCCCAGGAGAGAGGCCCTCAGAGATGTGTTCAGGGCCCAGGAGAGGCCCTCAGAGATGTGTTCAGTTCCGCAGGGGGCGGGTGGCCGACAGGGTCCCTCTCCATGACACTTGGTAGGAGCGGTCATTGAGGTATGATGACAGCCATGTCAGCGCAGGGCCAGCCACTCCCATTCCTGCAAGGGCCGCAAGGAGGATCTGGTGGTTGACTGTGTCGAAGGGTGCAGATAGATTTAGGAGAATCAGGACAGAGGAGAGGCCTTTCGCTTTTGCTAAGTGAAGTGCCTCTGTGACCGCAATGAGGGCTGTCTCTGTGGAGTGACCAGTCCTGAAGCCTGACTGATTAGGGTCTAGGAGGTCATTCTGTAAGAGATACGCAGTAAGTTGGTTGGATACAGCACGTTCAAGTGTTTTAGAAAGGAAGGAGAAAAGAGAGACAGGACGGTAGTTGCCTATGACGGTAGGGTTCAGGGTTGGTTTTTTTATGAGCGGCGTGACTCTGGCTTATTTTAGGGAGGTGGGGACCACCCCCGAGTTGAGTGAGGAGTTGATGGTTGCCGTTAGGAATGGGAGGATGTCTGGTGCTATGGTCTGGAGGAGTGGGGAGGGTAGCTGGTCCAGCTGGCAAGTAGTCGGACGGTTTGACGTTACCAGTGTCAGGGTCTCTGCTTCTGTAATGGGAGAGAAAGATGACAGAGTGAAGGATGAGGTTCTCGATTCAGCATTTGGAATGGGTGGGGGTTGGGAGAAGGAGCTGCGGAGCTGTTCTCCACTTTTTCCTCAAAGAAGATCGCAAAGTCTTCGGCAGAGAAAGATGAGGGAGGGGGGGTGGGGGGGGGGAATGAGGAGGGAGGACATGGTAGCATGCAGTTTGCGAAGATTCTTGGCAGAGGCCTCGATCCTATGGTGGAAAAAAGAAGCTTTGGCATTAGTGATGGTTTTGGAGAATGTTAACAAGAGGTTGTGATATGTGTCGATGTCAGCAGTGAGGCGTGACTTTCTATACTTCCTTTCAGCTGCTCTCAGGACCTGTCTTTGTTCTCTCACTGGATCTGTCAGCCATGGACTGGGTGGGGAACGGCGGGCAGGTTTCACAACGAGGGGACACAGCTTGTTGAAGGAGGTTGCAAGGGCTGAAAGGAGGGTGGAAGTTGCCATCTCTCAACATTACATATCTCTTGTCGTGTAATTAACACAACATTATGCATACTTTGACAATAAATAAAATAATAATTTGTTCTTACTTGCTTGCCTGGGTAAATAAAGGTTAAATAAATGTAAAAAATATATATATATATATATTTCTTTTATTAAACCGATACAGATATTTTCCGATATCAAATTTGTATGCCAATATCGGCCGATAATATCGGTAGGCCGATAATATCGGACATCTCTAATTTACAGTAATAAGTGTAAAAAATGTAAAGTGTAAACATTTAAAGTGTAAAGTGTCCAGAAAAATTGTGAGAAGTGTAAGAATTGTTAAGTGTCCAGGAAGATTTCGCCAGGCTGTACTGTCACCCTGTGCTCAGTGATGCAGTGAGGCACAGTGATGCGTTGTAGAGTCTAATGGCTGTCGGAATGAAGGCCTTCCTGTGCCGTTCAGTGTTACATCTAGGCAGGGAGTCTTAGTCTAACACTGAACGTGCTCCTTCTATCAGCCAAGTCTGTGTGTAGTGGGTGGGAGGGATTGTCCATGATGGCGTGGAGCTTAGCAAGGCTCTGCCTCTCCGCCACCACCGCTAGAGAGTCCAGCTCCACCCCTACCACGTTACTGGCCTTCCTGACCAGCTTTTACAGCCTGTTTGTGTCCCCCACTCTCAGCAGGTCACAGCATACAAGAAGACGCCCGCCATCACCGACTCGTAGAACATCCTCAACATCCTTGTACAGATGTTGAAGGATCTCAGCCTTCTGAGGAAGTAGAGTCGGCTCTGGCCCTTCTTGTAGAGTGCCTCTGCGTGTTTTGACCAGTTCAGTTTGTTGTCGATGTGGACTCAGAGGTATTTGTAGTCCTCAAACATGTCCACGTCGACCCCCCTGATGGAAACAGGGGTCACAGGTGTACTCCTCCTCCTCCCCAGATCCACTGCCAGTTCCCTCTGCTTCGGCACATTTAGCTGGTTCTTTTCTCACCATGTGACGAAGTCCGCTACCAGTGCCCGTTATTCCTCCTCATCACCGTCCTTTATACATCCCACTATCGCAGAGTCATCAGAAAACTTCTGAAGGTGGCAGGACTCTGACCGATAGTGGAAGTCATTGGTGTAGACGGTGAAGAGGAATGGAGAGAGGACTGTCCCCTGTGGGGCCCCGGTGTTGCTGACCAGTCTGTCTGACACACAGCCTTGTAGGAGCACATACTGTGGTCTGCCCGTTAGGTAGTCAACAACCCAGGACACCAGGGGGGCCTCCGCCTGCATCGCCTCCAACTTCTCACCCAGCAGCCCAGGTGGTATCAAACGCACTGGAGAAGTCAAAGAACATGATGCCCACAGTGCTTGCCGGCTTGTCTAGGTGTAGTCCTTGGACGTGCTGGGACGCGAGCATTTAGGGACAGGGACCACACAGGAGGTTTTCCACAATGTAGCGAGCAGCCTCAGGCTCATATTGAATATGTGCTGGAGCACATCACACAGCTGAGAGGCACAGGCGTTGAGTACCCTTGGGCTAACGCTGTTGGGACCCGCAGCCTTGTGTGTGTATCTTGCTCAGCTGTTTTTTCACCTGATCTGCAGAAAGCCACACTGTGGGGGTCTCAGAAAGCCACTACAAGAGCCATCCTACAATACTGACTCCCCATCGTGTGTCCTGGCTCCAGCTTAACTAGGCTTGTCAAGTCATGTTTCTTTTTATCGTTTTCAAAATCCCTGTCCATCCCTGATCAACAACAACAATAACAAAAAGTCTTCGAGCTAGCAACCTACACCAGCATAATGGGAAACTTTGAAACAGTCCTCCATCTACACCATTTTGCAAGTTGCATTTGACCACCATGCTTGATGGTTGTGATTGGTTTGAGAAATAAATAAGCCTACAAAAAAGCGAGAATTTGTTATGGGGGTGTCTAGAGAACCCAAGAGCAGAACACAGGCACAGGTGAATGAAGCGGTTTAGGATGTTTAATGAAGCAGACGGGCATCGTGGGTAGGTGAGGCCCAGGAGGGTGCAGGCCGGTGAGGTTCGTAGGTGGGGTGCAGGCCGGAGGGGTGAGGTCCTGCACATCAGAGAACAAGGGTTAATATGACGCAGGATACAGAGCACGCACATTAGGAAAGATATAACTCAATATATATATAGAGAAGAGTCCTAATACCACGTGAGGCGAAAACAACACTTGGACCAGGAGTGGCAGGGGTGCAGGCCTCTTATCCTGGTTCGGTGATGGGGTGATAGCCGGCAGGTGTGTAGACAGGCCCCGGTCGGGGGCTGGAACAGGAAGAGACCCATATATGGATGTGGGGACCTGCTGACGGACAGGGGAGAGAAAAGCCCTGGCTGTGGCTGTAACAAGAATGTGTTCTTCCCCCCTTACTGCGCAATGATAACGGGTTCTGCCATACAATTGTCCCGTGCTGGAACACAGTGTGGAGACCCATCTAGCGAAGAGAAACTATAACCATACTAGCCTGACATCACCTGTGATGCAATGACCTCCTTTTCTATCGAGTAAGAGCTACGTACATAGCCCCCGTAACTGTAGCACATAACGACACAACCTCGTCGCACTGCGAGGGTATATTAAACGTACAGTGGCTCCACTAACCTCATTAAATCACCTAGGTATACTGTGAGATGCAGTGGCATGCACAGATAGGGCCGAAGGGGGGCTTGAGCCCCTGCCCCTTTGCCACAAGTGCCCTTCCAAATAAATTACTTTTTCTTTTTTTTTCAAATATGAAGACGGAAATGTATGCTACTATCCATGACAAATTTTTAGATAGAAATATATATTGCAGTCCTCAAGTTAAAGTAAAAAAAATTGCCACTTTTCTGCCCGCTTGATAAGAGGTTAATATCCACGAAAAATATGAAGACGGAAATGTATACTATCCACAAAAAATATGAAGACGGAAATGTATACTACTATAAAAAAAAAAAAAATGAAAGTACCCCGCGTGCACCCTCCCCCCTTTGAGCCCCTGCCCCCCAAATTGTCTGCGCACGCCCCTGATGAGATGATGTCCTGACCTTTTCATTGAGTAAGGGGTTGGCGTGTAAGTGTACAGTAGCACATAACCGCATCCCACCATGTTATCCTCCCAGAAGCATATCTGTACCGTCCACTGCCAGACCTCCTGCAAGCCCAACCAAGCGCAGCAGTGGGACCCCGCGCTCATCCCGCTGATTTATCTATCGGCTGTCCTCGGTTACCCCCCCCCCCCACTCTATAAATTACCGGGACGGAAAGATTAAAGCCTTTATTATCGCCAGCCAGGTGTAGGGCCAGGGCTCCGGGAAAGTCCTATCTGAAAGTCAAACGCTCCACACACAATGGCTCTCTCTCTCCCCATTAGGATTCAGGGTTCGTTTTGCTGGGATATAAGAGAATGTTAATTACCGAGCCAACAGCCAAGGGTAATTAACCACGTGGTACAGTAAGACATCCCACGTAAATTACACATGGGATTTTAAGACGGGTGGCTTTTATTATTTTTGCTTTTGACGCTTTCCCTCTCTCTTTTACCGTCTTTCTCATATCATTCGTCACTTCTTTATCATTATCCTTCATTACACGTCTCTCTCTCTCTCTCTCTCTCTCTCTCTCTCTCTCTCTCTCTCTCTCTCTCTATTTCTCCCTCTCTCTCGTCCCTCTTTCTCTCACCCTCTCTCACTCTCTCTGCAGTGCTCACGGCAGCCATGTTGTGCATCTTTCCCAGAGGAAAGGAATCCCAACCTGAGCATGACATAAGAGCAAAATGGCCACCGTGTAAATAGCTAATGAAGGCGTTTTCATACCACAGTTTGATCTGATGTGCAACGCCACATTGTACAGTTTGATCTGATCTGCAACGCCACGTTGTGCAGTTTGATCTGATCTGCAACGCCTTGTTGTGCAGTTTGATCTGATCTGCAACGCCTTGTTGTGCAGTTTGATCTGATCTGCAACGCCTTTTTGTGCAGTTTGATCTGATCTGCAACGCCTTGTTGTGCAGTTTGATCTGATCTGCAACGCCACGTTGTGCAGTTTGATCTGAGTTTTGTGAACCAGGAAGGTAATTTGCATTTAAAGAAACAGGAGCCAAAACGGCCTGTTTGAGGCTGAGTGAGGCTGCTGCACACGTAGCCTGTACAGCTGTAACTAGGTGATTCCTGACCATAAAAACATAGAAATGATTGTAAATATACCAGAAGAAGGAGAATATTAAACAGAGAAATGCCCATAATATAGGCTCTTTAACACAGCTGAATAATAGGACTTGTGTTGTTCCTCAGAAGTGGGAGCAATAATAATAATAATTCATTACATTTATATAGCACTTTTCTAGACACTCAAAGCGCTCCCCACAGTGTAGGGTGGAAATTGCCTCTTTCACCACCACTGGTAGCACCCAACCTTGGGCTATGCAGGCTTAATGGCTGCCATACACTGGCATCCGGCACACATCACACTACACAATGACTGAACGGCTCAGGAGACAGGGATTGATATCAGCCAATTAAGGGGAAGGGATGATTAGGTGGCCTTGATGTCAGAGACCTGATTGGGAATTTGGCCAGGAACGTCGGGGGAACCCCCTACTTTGCGATAGGCGTCCTGGGTTCTTTAACGACCGAGATTCAGTCAGGATTTTATCCCAATCAGCTAAATAAGGACATGACGAGTTGAGGAGCAGCAGCAATAGAATAAAATAAAGCAATAGAAGTAGCATACAATTTGCAGTATAAAAATTATGTTGAAGTGGCATTAAAAATATAATAAAGTGTATATTACTGTATAAATATAATACAAACATTATAGTAAAGTGATAATGATGTGGATATAATCTGTGTCTCAATTAAATTCAAACCTTTATTTATTTTTGAAAATGACAATTGAGGTCACCCTCGTTTTCAATGTCGTCGAGACTTAGACATTTCAATGCCTACATTTCTTTTACAATATAATAATAATAAATAATAATAACTATCTATATAGCACCTTTCACACATGGACCGCAGTCCAAAGTGCCCCACAGCAAATTACATAGTCATACAATTAGCATACAGTTGACAGAATAACAACAATGCCTAAAGTACAGACATAATATATAAACAATAAAAGTAGTGCAATATAGAATGGAATAGGCATAAAATAAGTACAATAAGTACAGTGTCGCTCGAAGGCATGTGAACCCCCCTGGAACAGCCAGTCCCCCAAACACCCATCAATCCCCGCCACATCCCCATCCAAGACACCCCCTGATAAAGCACGTCATGACCGAGGAAAACACAGCCCGCGTGCCACTCACACCGCCATGCACGGCGACGGGAATGCCACCGTCAGGGGGTGGTATCCTTCAAAGGGAGGATTTGAAGGCTGTCCCATTTCCATGGCTCCTTCAAATGAGAAATGCAGCTTTCTTTTCCTGAATTTGGAGGATCCAACAGATGGATCCTTCAGGGCAGCCAATTATACCAGAATGCATTTCACACCAACCAGCAACAATGGCAGAAGACTGAAAGCTGCAGTAATGAAGGATCTACAAAATATTCTATTATTATTTGTATTTTTTTGCACAATCAAAGCGGCCATGGCCACCTTCATGTCACTATTATGTACTGTGTATGTATGGGACAAATAAATCTCTTGAATGTTGAATCTAGGACCGTTATTATGTCACTTTATTTATATTTAATATTTGATAAAGTAAGCATTTAGATTGCCAATATGTGGTCAGTTTATCGATTTTTACATTTTCGATTGGAGATTGAGCATCTGCGACAGGGCTGCTGGGGTTGACACAAGCCCAGTTTACCTGGGAATCCGTGTCCAATGTGAGGTTTACCTACCGTAACGACGATCCTGCTACATTCCTTTATCAGTCATTTTTCAGTCTCCCCGGTTAGGAGCTAGATCAATAAAAAAAAATGGCTTAGTGGCAGTGGCAATAACTAAAGGATAAAATTGTTGATTCATCCGTTTGATTCAGACATTTTGAGCCTCTCTTGTTCCATATGTACAGGTATGAGTGTGTCGTGACGCGAGCGCTTCCCCAATCTGGGCCACTTATGGCACCAAGAGGATTCCTCCTTTTAACTATAGGCATGCGTCAGCCCCAGCCTCCTCCAAGGACCAGACCGTCTCATTTAACAACGCTTGATTCAGCCATCGCAGCTTACAAAGGAAACGACTTTGTGGGCTGCGTCATTCGAAGGATACAGCCCCTGAATTTGAGACACAGCGATAGTGTGTGTAACGTGCAGTGTGCTGTGCTGTGTAAAGTGTGTGCGCAGTAGATGCATATGTTTGATTGTTCCCATGTTTGTGTGTGATTGTGCGCTCATAATCTGTGTGTGAATGAATGAATGAATGAATGAATGAATGAATGAATGAATGAATGAATGAATGAATGAATGAATGAATGAATGAATGAATGAATGAATGAATGCATGAAAACTTTATTTAACAGATTGCAGAATGGGTACAATACAGTACGGCTCAATACACACAATTGTTAAGGGGATGCAGACCAGAGAAAGACGTTTGTCTTGTTTACATCAGGATCCTCCATTTTCAATTCATAGTGACATACACGACATACACAACATACATGACATCATGACATTTATGACATAGGGACATACATGACATACATACATGACATACGTGTGTGTGTGTGTGTGTGTGTGTGTGTGTGTGTGTGTGTGTGTGTGTGTGTGTGTGTGTGTGTGTGTGTGTGTGTGTGTGTGTGTGCGTGCGTGCGTGCGTGCGTGCGTGCGTGCGTGTGTGTGTGTGTGTGTGTGTGTGTGTGTGTGTGTGTGTGTGTGTGTGTGTGTGTGTGTGTGTGTGTGTGTGTGTGTGTGTGTGTGTGTGTGTGTGTGTGTGTGTGTGAGAAAGAGAGAGAGAGAGAGAGAGAGAGAGAGAGAGCATAGTGGGCAGGCAGGTAGGAGGCCACTAGTGTTATTTCTTCATGGGTCTGATTGCCTGAGGGCTAGCCTTCAGCCTTCATTGTAGCCTTCAGCAAATAACCCTTTTCTAGCTTTTTGCCCTCTAAAAATGATGAGCTGACAATTACTTTTTTACTGGACAGTTTATTTTTTCTATTCGAGGGGAATGCCACTGACAGATCCAACGCTGTCAACCAAGCCAAGGAAGTGGTCTCCAAAACTCCATAAAGTATCTTGGAAAATTATTTTCTTCATAGTTATTTATATCTTTATATAGTTTGTATGTATTATAACCTAAAGCACAGGGTTGGGGAACACCACCATGCCCCCATGCAAGAGAGCAAGCCATTAAAACACCACCATAGATGACCTGGGGGATATCTGAAGAAGGGCAAAAGCTTAATAAAGCACTTAACCCTTGTGGCTTCCTAAGGATTGTGACACTCACTGGGCTTAAGAGATGAAATGATACATCATGTTTAAAGCCATATAATTTTAACTGTTTACTATTTAAAAAAAAAAATCCCCATGATTAACATTAATAGCCCAATCTCAAGATATCTGTAACAAATTACAAATATTCCGAATTTTAACCACTTATATTTGTGTTCGTTTGATACCATCTATTCTTAGATGAATCCTCACTTTGCATTTGTGATGGTGGTGGTGGGGGCTGTGCATCAATCCCTTTCTGAAAAGGGCTCCAAGTGGAATCAAGTACAAACCAATTTCCCCTTCCTCTACATGAATTCCTCGAGGTCACCGCAGAGAGCCGGACAGATAGTCTTTATCTCGCATTGGAGACCTGTATGATGGTCCATAAATTACCTTCTTCTGCATGAATTAGTAAACTCTGTAATCTATATAGAGGACATTAACATCTCTGTCTCCGGGGTCCAAGTTCAATTTGCAAGTGGCGCAAGTCAACATCAGTCCATTCATTTATTCATGAAGGAGACCAGTCGTCCAGCTAATCTAGTCAACCGAGGGGGTTTTCTCAACAGGAGCGGCGGATATAGTGTCCCGGCTCAGCAAATTGTGGAAGAGGCGACGATGTACATCCAGGCATGTGTGTGCAAATAGGGTCCAAAGGAGACAGTAGTAGTAGTAGTAGTAGTAGTAGTAGTAGTAGTAGTAGTAGTAGTAGTAGTAGTAGTAGTAGTAGTAGTAGTAGTAGTAGTAGTAGTAGTAGTAGTAGTAGTAGCAGCAGCAGCAGCAGCAGCAGCAGCAGTAGTAGTAGTAGTAGTAGTAGTAGTAGTAGTAGTAGTAGTAGTAGTAGTAGTAGTAGTAGTAGTAGTAGTAGTAGTAGTAGTAGTAGTAGTAGTAGTAGTAGTAGTGGTAGTAGTAGTAGTAGTAATAGTGGTAATGGTAATGCTAATCACCCAACCCACAAGGGTATGTGATTCAACACAAACCAAACCACCATTGACCTCATTTTGACCTCTGACAAGTCCATGATCTCCAATAAAGGGGTGATAGCATGCAGGTTAAGTGATCATTAT
This sequence comes from Notolepis coatsorum, assembly GCF_963971535.1. Taxonomy (NCBI): domain Eukaryota; kingdom Metazoa; phylum Chordata; class Actinopteri; order Aulopiformes; family Paralepididae; genus Notolepis; species Notolepis coatsorum. The sequence continues at coordinate 91,073,609 of NC_140180.1, forward strand.
ATGATTTTCTGTACCCGCAAAAAGCTAAAACAGAAGGCCGGCTGTCACAAAACAGTCACATCTAGAGACCTTAAAACCTACTAACCAAGAACTGGAGAGCATGGACTGGTCAGATGAACTCAGTGGTACACAGGCTGAATAAACATGGCTTGGTTTCAAAACCAAATTCACAACAATACTCAACAACATGGCACCCCTAAGAACCACCAGGGTTAAAAATTGCACTGAGCCATGGATATACACTGAAATACTGGCTGCTATGAAAACCAAAGACAAAAAATGCTCGGAACTTCATAAAAGTCAGACAAAGCTTTCCAAAAGCTCAAACAGTGAACTCCAAACCCACGTGGTTGAACAAAAAATTCAAAGAAACAGACTAAGAAATGACGTAAACACATGATCAAAACAGCAAAAAAGAAATTTCAGCAATGACAAAACTGAGGAAAACAAAAACAAACCATGTGAAATTTGGAAATTACTCAATAATCAACTAGGCTGCAGTAAAAAACTTAAAACCAGATTCTCAAACATAAACATAAAGACGGACAACACGCTGATCACAGACAAGCTGGATGTAGCCAATTACTTAAACATCTTTTTCACACACATAGCCACAACACTTGTAAACAAACTACCCTCCCACTCAGTGCATTATGGGGTAGAACACATAGTAGAATACTACAAAAACCTAGGGGTCCGCAAAGACGACTTCAAACTAGAAATGGTAAGAACCGATGAGGTACTCAAAAAACTGAGCACCCTCCAACCTTACAAGGCCACTGGCCATGACAACATCCCCTCCAAATTCCTCAGAGACGCAGCAGCCGCCATCACCCCAGTCATCACACACATAATAAACCTCTCCATAAAACAGGGACACGTCCCCAAGGACTTCAAAATTGCAAGAGTGACCCCTCTGCACAAAAAGGGCAGCAAATTAGACCCACGCAACTACCGCCCTGTTGCTATTCTTACCTCCATCTCGAAAGTCATGGAGAAAATAGTCTATGAACAGGTCGAAAAGTACCTGACGGAAAAAAATCTAATCTACGAATTCCAATCTGGCTTCAGAACATCCCACTCCACTGACACATGCCTTCTCTATTTGAACGACCACATCAAACAAGAGGTGGACGCGGGCAAATACTGCAGCATGGTCATGCTGGACCTACAAAAGGCCTTCGACACTGTCAATCACTACATTCTGATTGACAAGCTAAAAGCAATTGGTTTTGAGTTTATCAGTGAGCTGGATGCAATCCTACCTGGAGGGGAGAGAACAGATGGTGGAGGTAAACGGTACTCTATCCCCCCCTCACAGTAAGCTGTGGTGTTCCACAAGGAAGCATACTAGGACCGCTACTGTTCCTAATTTATGCAAATGACATGTCGTCAGCTTGTGACTGCAACTTGTTCCTGTTTGCGGACGACTCAGCCCTGCTGGTCTCTGACAAGAACAAGTTGCAGGTTGAAAAAACCCTCAGCTCGGAACTAGGCAAAATCTGCATATGGCTCGCTGATAACAAACTATCATTACACATGGGCAAAACAGAGTCCATTCTCTTCGGTTCAAATAACAAACTCAGCAAGACCGACGGCTTCTCAGTTACAGTGGGTGACAATATTGTCACAAGGAAAGATGAAATTACCTACCTAGGTTCCATCCTAGAGGCAAATCTTTCCTGTGACAAAATGGCATCCAATGTAATAAAAAAAGTCAACCAACGAACTAGATTCTTGTACCGGATCTCCTCTCTGGTAAACAAGAATACCCTGAAGACTCTGGCAGGAGCACTCATTCAAGGGTACTACGACTATGCTTGCACCTCATGGTACCAAAGCACCTCAAAGGCGACAAGATTACAAACATCACAAAACAAACTAGTCAGACTACTACTTGACCTTACTCCTAGAACCCACCTCACCCCTGCCCACTTTGACAACCTAGGATGGCTTAGAGTAGACTACAGAGTACAGCAACTTGCAATGGGCCTGGTCTACAAGATACACTATACGACTAAGGTACCCATGTACATGTCAAAATACTTCCCAAAGGTCAGTGAATACCACGACCACAACACCAGAGGAAGCTCAACAAATCATGTTAAACCCAGATTCGGCTCAAACAAGGGACTAAACACATTTCGCAATTATGCCACATCAATGTGGAACGCCCTACCCACAGCTGTAAAGGAATGTGAATCACTACCCACTTTTAAAACCAGTCTCAAGGAGCACCTACGGGAGACTGCAATTCAAAACTGGCCCCTGTAAATATCCTAACCCAACGTCCTCCAATGTACAGTAAATGTCCTAACCAGTAATACACGAGACCCCCTTCTTGGGACCAAGTAAGGTTTCGTCGATAATCCAATGTACAGTTACCCCCCCCCCCCCACCCGTCCTAAGATGTCTGCTATGATGGGGGTGTACGTCTTATCGACCTGCAGTCTTGTATGCCCAGTGATACATCTTGGGAAGCCTTCTCAGCAGCTCCCCTAAGTACCAGTGATGGCAAGTGGACAAAACAGTCCCATGGTTTGCAGCTTCCATTCTAACTATTCTAATCCATTCTAAGTAAGTGGCAGGAGGTTAACATTTAGAAGCAGTATTAGCATTACGTGAGGGTCAAATTACTACTACCACTACTGCTAGTAGTACAATAGTAATTGGTACAGTAGTACAATTGCAGTAGCATCAACACAGAGAGCAGTCTGACTGTAGTACTACAGTAATAGCAGGAGCAGTTGTGGTACAGTAGTACTACCGTAGCTGTATTACTAGAAGTAGCAGAGAATGTAGAGGAATATCGTTGCACTTAACCAACCACGTAGTTCCAGGGCAGCTTGCTGATACTTGCCCTGTTTGTTTGGATGGCCATTAGCCGATAAAATAGCCTGTTGGCTTGTTCCCAATAACAACAACCAGCTCCATCATACATATTCATACAGACAACCGCATGGAGACACGGGTGTAATTCCTAAGTATCCAGTAATGAGTGCTGTCGTTTACAACAGCCTCATCAATGTAACGGACGCTTTGTCACCATCATCATTCTTCCTCGGGTGGCTTCCCCTCCCCCGGCTTCTACCCCCGAGTTGTGGGGCTGCGTGTTGAATTCACATTAGATTTATTGTTATTCTTAGCACACGTGCCGGGGCTCGAGCGACACGGTGGAGAGGGAGCACCGGGTCTTATATTGGGATTATTGACACATCTGGTGCTGTCGTCAACAGGGTATACGGAAGGCGGTGCGCGGGAGGGGAGGCGGTGCGCGGGAGGGGAGGCGCGCCGCGCGTAAATAAACATGGGAAGACGTATCGCCCAGATATGATTGAAGACCACCAGCTCCCGGCAGCGGTTGGCGCGGCAGTGCTTTATCTGGCGTCGCACAGCGGTCTAGGGCTAGAGCCCCGACGAGGTCATGCTTGGTTCGAAATGGAATCACTTTTGCATAAGAATTGTGATGCAGGTAAAAGGAAAAAGGACCCCGTTAAAAATGTCCCAGGACATGAATTCATAACGTGGGCTACTGTAGTAGGGGATACCACCCATGAGGAAAGACACAAGAAGATAGTTGTGGACGTGAAAACATGTCTTGGGTGTGCAAGAGGAGGAGAGACAGAGAAAGAGAGAGAGAGAAAGGGAGAGAGAAAGGGGCCTGAGCCATTTATCTGTTTTTCCTCTATTGTAATGAGAGAGGTCAGGAGTGATTCACTCCATTAGGATGCTGGCAAACACTGGGCTTTATGAAGTTGTGCGCCGACTGCACACCCTTAAATATACAAACACTGACATTAATTAGATTCTTCAGGAGCCCTAAATGACAGGATTAATAACCCCTGCCTTTCTCATGCTGCGTGACACCTCATAAACAGAACTGAAACTGCCATGGTTCTGCCATGGTACTAGATGTTCTGCCTGCCATGGTACTAGATGTTCTGCCTGCCATGGTACTAGATGTTCTGCCATGGTACTAGATGTTCTGCCATGGTACTAGATGTTCTGCCTGCCATGGTACTAGATGTTCTGCCATGGTACTAGATGTGCTGCGATGGTACTAGATGTTCTGCCATGGTACTAGAGGTTCTGCTACATTACTAGAGGTTCTGCCATGGTACTAGAGGTTCTGCTACATTACTAGATGTTCTGCCATGGTACTAGAGGTTCTGTCACATCACTAGAGGTTCTACTACATCACTAGAGGTTCTGTCACATCACTAGAGGTTCTACTACATCACTATAGAGGTTCTACTACATCACTAGAGGTTCTACTACATCACTAGAGGTTATCCTACATCACTAGAGGTTATACTACATCACTAGAGGTTCTACTACATCACTAAATGTTCTACTACATCACTAGAGGTTCTACTACATCACTAGAGGTTCTACTACATCACTAGAGGTTCTATCACATCACTAGATGTTCTACTACATCACTAGAGGTTCTACTACATCACTAGAGGTTCTGTCACATCACTAGAGGTTCTACTACATCACTAGAGGTTCTACTACATCACTAGAGGTTCTACCACATCACTAGAGGTTCTACTACATCACTAGAGAGGTTCTACCACATCACTAGAGGTTCTACCACATACATCACTAGAGGTTCTGCTACATCACTAGAGGTTCTACTACATCACTAGAGGTTCTACCACATCACTAGAGGTTCTACTACATCACTAGAGGTTCTACTACATCACTAGAGGTTCTACTACATCACTAAATGTTCTACTACATCACTAGAAGTTCTACTACATCACTAGAGGTTCTACCACATCACTACTACCACATCACTAGATGTTCTACTACATAACTAGAGGTTCCACTACATCACTAGAGGTTCTACTACATCACTAGAGGTTCCACTACATCACTAGAGGTTCTACTACATCACTAGAGGTTCTACTAGAGCTTCTACTACATCACTAGAGGTTCTACTACATCACTAGAGGTTATCCTACATCACTAGAGGTTCTACTACATCACTAGAGGTTCTACTACATCACTAGAGGTTCTCCTACATCACTAGAGGTTATACTACATCACTAGAGGTTCTACTACATCACTAGAGGTTCTACTAGAGGTTCTACTACATCACTAGAGGTTCTACTACATCACTAGAGCCGTTCCTCAAGGTCCAATGCTGCAGAAATGTAAACAGCCTCCTGATCAGTGTTGTTTTCACTTAGGATTCTGATAAACATGTTACATAAGAACCACAGTTAAACAGTATTACATGACTATTCATTATTAGGTAGAATGCTCCCCGGAGGGTGGACCCCCCCCCCCCTCCCCCCCATAATGTAATTAATGTGAGTGAATTATTTAAATTATTTATTTAAGACGCAGTCTGTGCTCAGCTTGATTAGGCCCAGTCTCTAGCAGGTCACGTGGTACAAAACAAAAAAAAGTCACTGTGTGTAAAACCAAATTGCATAGGAATTTCAAAACCCAGTGTGATTGGTTTTCCCCACCGTGATAGCCCTGGGGAGGGAAGGATAATTGGGGTTAATAAGGTACAGGATAGCTTATAATGCCATTATCCTGGGGGTCATGTGAAGGGGGGATACTGGATATATATAAATACATTCATACTTATACAGTATGTGGTATAGATATTGTTTTTCTTGTGAAATAATGA
>NC_140180.1:91084258-91089575 GCF_963971535.1 Notolepis coatsorum
AGTTAAGTCTATTGAGGTTTAATGAGTTTAATTATGTCCTCCAGTGATGTCATCAGAAGACATTGAACCCTTGTGTTGTGTTAATTAGTGAAGCGTATAAAATAGATTACACAAACTATGTCTTGTTCGATGATCATCATCAACTATTTGAATAATTTCATATTATTCACGGATTGTTATGATTGGTACGATGTGAGAGCTACACAAATCCACTTCAAGCCCCTTGACCTGCATACTGTCTAGTGAGGGGAACGGCTCCCCTCTACCTCCGGTCAATGGTCTCTAACTACACAGCCTCAGGACCTCTACGCTCTGCATCTTCTAACTACACACCCTCAAGACCCCTACGCTCTGCATCTTCTAACCACACACCCTCAAGACCCCTACGCTCTGCATCTTCTAACTACACACCCTCAAGACCCCTACGCTCTGCATCTTCTAACTACACACCCTCAAGACCCCTACACTCTGCATCTTCTAACTACACACCATCAAGACCCCTACGCTCTGCATCTTCTAACTACACACCCTCAATACCCCTACGCTCTGCATCTTCTAACTACACACCCTCAAGAACCCTACACTCTGCATCTTCTAACTACACACCCTCAAGACCCCTACACTCTGCATCTTCTAACTACACACCCTCAAGACCCCTACACTCTGCATCTTCTAACTACACACCCTCAAGACCCCTACGCTCTGCATCTTCTAACTACACACCCTCAAGACCCCTACGCTCTGCATCTTCTAACTACACACCCTCAAGACCCCTACGCTCTGCATCTTCTAACTACACACCCTCAAGACCCCTACGCTCTGCATCTTCTAACTACACACCCTCAAGACCCCTACGCTCTGCATCTTCTAACTACACACCCTCAAGACCCCTACGATCTGCATCTTCTAACTACACACCCTCAAGACCCCTACGCTCTGCATCTTCTAACTACACACCCTCAAGACCCCTACGCTCTGCATCTTCTAACTACATACCCTCAAGACCCCGACGCTCGGCATCTTCTAACTACACACCCTCAAGACCCCTACGCTCTGCATCTTCTTTTTATTTTTTTTATTGATCTTTTCCCCCCTCCATTTTTCCTCCGATTTTCTCCCATCCCAATGTTAGTCGTATGCCAATTCCCAGTCCCTTCCTGGTCGCTGCGCACTTACCCCCCACAGTCAGATCATCTGGGAGAGTGGAGGCTACCACGTGCTTCCTCCGACACACGTCCAGCCAATCACCGCTTATTTTTCACCTGGCAGCGCGGATTCTCATCGAGAGGGCGTAGCGTGTGGGAGGATCACACTATCCCCCTCAAGTCCTATCCGTGCTTAGCAGGCGCCCCGACCGAACTGTAGGAGTCGCTGTTTACAACAACCCAGACCCACCCCGCCAGCTTCTCCCACCCTCTAATACAGCCAATTGTATTAGTGCAGACGGCCAGCCAAGCTGGTGACAACCCCGGAGCTGTGAGCTGGATTCGAACAGGCGAATCCAGCTCACAGCTCCGGGGTTGGTGACGAACGCAATCTCCGCTCGGCCACCTAACCGCCACGCTCTGCATCTTCTAACTACACACCCTCAAGACCCCTACGCTCTGCATCTTCTAACTACACACCCTCAAGACCCCTACACTCTGCATCTTCTAACTACACACCCTCAAGACCCCTACGCTCTGCATCTTCTAACTACACACCCTCAAGACCCCTACGCTCTGCATCTTCTAACTACACACCCTCAAGACCCCTACACTCTGCATCTTCTAACTACACACCCTCAAGACCCCTACGATCTGCATCTTCTAACTACACACCCTCAAGACCCCTACACTCTGCATCTTCTAACTACACACCCTCAAGACCCCTACGCTCTGCATCTTCTAACTACATACCCTCAAGACCCCTACGCTCTGCATCTTCTAACTACACACCCTCAAGACCCCTACGCTCTGCATCTTCTAACTACATACCCTCAAGACCCCTACGCTCTGCATCTTCTAACTACACACCCTCAAGACCCCTACGCTCTGCATCTTCTGGCCGCCTCAGACCCACGTCTATGGGGAGTCATCAAAACAAAGCAGGCTATTCTTGGTCCTCGCTCCACAATGGTGGAACGAACTTCCCACCACAGTCGAAATCCGCCCAATGTTCTACCGTAGACTAAAAGCACACTTCTTCAATCAATATCTGAAATTTAAAAAATTGTAAATGACTAACTTTCGTACTTCGTCTTTTACTATTATGCACTTTGCTACTAAATAATTTACCTTGCCTATATTACTACCTACTATACTATAGTAGTCTAGTAGTATAGTAGTCTATATACTACTATGCACTCAAGACTGTAGCACTCAAGTTTGACACTGTTTGACGAACAATGTTACTTACCCTTAGCTGCCAGAGTTTTTGGCTTTCGATAAAAAAAAAACCTACCAGCCAGAGAGATATTTTACAGGGCCAACAATTTGTTATGTGTTATTTCTCCACTCTGAGATAATATTATAAAAAAGATTATATATATAAATATGCAAATCAATATCTCCATTTGAATAAAATAGGATCAGGATTCAGGATTGTTAAAGCTAATTTGCCTAAGCCATGTGAAAATAAATGTAGCCTATAGTAAATTTACACACACACACACACACACACACACACACACACAGACACACACACACACACACACACACACACACACACACACACACACACACACACACACACACACACACACACACACACACACACACACACACACACACACACGGACGCACGCACGCACGCACGCACGCACACACACACAGAAGAGAGAGGGAGAATAGCTTATAGCAGACTTAATAATTTGTGAATATTTATGCTAATGAACCCTTTCACTGCCACACTACAGAAGGTTAACCCTTTACTATCACACTACCGACGGTTACCGGCAGTGAAAGGGTTAACCTTCTGTGTATTGTCACGGTGAAAGGGTTAACCGTTTGGTAGTGCGGCAGTGAAAGGGTTAAGTGAAGTATTTATATATCAACTATCCAGTTAGTTATTTTTTTAGCCGTTTGGCTATACCTCAAATCATTGAACGTACAGAGAGAGAGAGAGAGAGAGAGAGAGAGAGAGAGAGAGAGAGAGAGAGAGAGAGAGAGAGAGAGAGAGAGAGAGAGAGAGAGAGAGATAGAGAGAGAGAGAGAGAGAGAGAGAGAGAGAGAGAGAGAGAGAGAGAGAGAGAGAGAGAGCCTAACCTAATCGTTTTATGCAAAATGTGGGGTGTGCTTAAGGGGTTAATGGAGTTTTTGACAAATAGTTGCTGAAATTGGCCCCGGAAATTGTGTACCACGCTTTCTTCCAGCACACGCAGGAGCATGGGGGTTCCCTGGAGGCATGTACACTACACATGCCCTTGTGCTTCAGTTTCAGCGGTCTATATGGTCTCGGAATCTACCAAGCTAACTGCCTGCCAATCACTCATGAAACTCTATTTACTTACTTACTTACTACAGTTATATGAGGTAGGACATGTATTCAGCTTGTAGATTATAGAACAACAACAGGTTATATGAGGTAGGACATGTATTCAGTTTGTAGATTATAGAACAACAACATGTTATATGAGGTAGGACATGTATTCAGTTTATAGATTATAGAACAACAACATGTTATATGAGGTAGGACATGTATTCAGTTTATAGATTATAGAGGAGGAGGGTGCAGCGTGAGGCCCGTCAGGAGGAAGGTGCAGCGTGGGGCCGTCAGGAGGAGGGTGCAGCGTGGGGCCCGTCAGGAGGAGGGTGCAGCCTGGGGGCCGTCAGGAGGAGGGTGCAGCGTGGGGCCCGTCAGGAGGAGGGTGCAGCGTGGGGGCCGTCAGGAGGAGGGTGCAGCCTGGGGCCCGTCAGGAGGAGGGTGCAGCCTGGGGGCCGTCAGGAGGAGGGTGCAGCGTGGGGCCGTCAGGAGGAGGGTGCAGCGTGGGGACGTCAGGAGGAGGGTGCAGCCTGGGGGCCGTCAGGAGGAGGGTGCAGCGTGGGGGCCGTCAGGAGGAGGGTGCAGCCTGGGGGCCGTCAGGACGAGGGTGCAGCGTGGGGGCCGTCAGGAGGAGGGTGCAGCCTGGGGGCCGTCAGGAGGAGGGTGCAGCGTGGGGCCATCAGGAGGAGGGTGCAGCCTGGGGGCCGTCAGGACGAGGGTGCAGCGTGGGGGCCGTCAGGAGGAGGGTGCAGCGTGGGGGCCTTCAGGAGGAGGGATGATAGAGGTGTTCTGCAGAGTAAGAGGCCCAGAATGCAGCTTAATTGCTTGAGAGCAACACTCTTGTCTCCTTGCATTCCCCTCGCCGCCCCCAGAACCATTCACACAGACACACACACACACACACACACACACACACACACACACACACACACACACACACACACACACACACACACACACACACACACACACACACACACACACGCACGCACGCACGCACGCACGCACGCACGCACGCACGCACGCACGCACACACACACACACACACACACACACACACACACACACACACACACACACACACACACACACACACACACAGGTAGTCAGGAATATGTACAGACACACATACACACATGCACACGCATGCATGCATGCGCACACACACATACACACACACACATGCACATGCACACGCTCCTCCAACTCATATTCCTGCAGGCATTCCTGGTGACTTATGATCACAACGTCAGCCCGTTTTAATATCTGCAACCATTGTATTTCATCTCATTAAAGATGCACTCTTTAAAGGTTAATTTTCAGCTCTGGCAACATATTTCCTCCCCTTCCTGGGTGGGAGTGGGGAATTTACAGCTTTTAAAGTCATCCTTACAAAGAAGTTCATGGTATTTCTAAAGAAGAAGAAAGTGTCATGGTATTTTCATAATTTATTTTGGACACTATGATGATGACATATTGACCAGAAGATTATGCAATATATAATTTGTGTCATGGTTTAAATTGGATTATTCCACGGTATTATTGGTATACAGTATTATTAAAGTACCAAAAGTGGCACCAAGGAGATACACAGTGGCTCAGGAGGTAGAGCTGTCATCTGGTAATCAGAAGGTTCCCAGTTCGATTCTGGCTCCTCCCGGCAGCGCCTCCATGTACCCCTATCTGCGGCAGTACCATGGTCAGTTATTTACTGTATACCAGTGGTTCCCAAAGTGTGGGGCGCGAACCCCGTAGTGGGGCGCGGAGGTACGGCGAAAGAAAAAGAAGAATAATTTGAATGAAAGTAAATCTCATATCCTACTAGCCCTAATTATTTCACAGTGTGTGCTGCTTT
>NC_140180.1:91089775-91142275 GCF_963971535.1 Notolepis coatsorum
GGAACAAGGGGTGCAGCAGGGGAACAAGGGGGTGCAGCAGGGGACAAGGGGTGCAGCAGGGGGAACAAGGGGTGCAGCAGGGGAACAAGGGGTGCAACAGGGGGAACAAGGGGTGCAGCAGGGGAACAAGGGGGTGCAGCAGGGGAACAAGGGGTGCAGCAGGGGAACAAGGGGTGCAGCAGGGGAACAAGGGGGTGCAGCAGGGGAACAAGGGGTGCAGCAGGGGAACAAGGGGTGCAGCAGGCGGAACAAGGGGTGCAGCAGGGGAACAAGGGGTGCAGCAGGGGAACAAGGGGTGCAGCAGGGGGGAACAAGGGGTGCAGCAGGGGGAACAAGGGGTGCAGCAGGGGAACAAGGGGTGCAGCAGGGGAACAAGGGGTGCGGCAGGGGGAACAAGGGGTGCAGCAGGCGGAACAAGGGGTGCAGCAGGGGGAACAAGGGGTGCAGCAGGGGAACAAGGGGTGCAGCAGGGGGGAACAAGGGGTGCAGCAGGGGGAACAAGGGGTGCAGCAGGGGAACAAGGGGTGCAGCAGGGGAACAAGGGGGGAACAAGGGGTGCGGCAGGGGGAACAAGGGGTGCAGCAGGGGAACAAGGGGTGCAGCAGGGGGAACAAGGGGTGCAGCAGGGGAACAAGGGGTGCGGCAGGGGGAACAAGGGGTGCAGCAGGGGAACAAGGGGTGCAGCAGGGGAACAAGGGGTGCAGCAGGGGGAACAAGGGGTGCAGCAGGGGAACAAGGGGGGAACAAGGGGGGAACAAGGGGTGCAGCAGGGGAACAAGGGGTGCAGCAGGGGAACAAGGGGTGCAGCAGGGGAACAAGGGGTGCAGCAGGAGGAACAAGGGGTGCAGCAAGGGAACAAGGGGTGCAGCAGGGGGAACAAGGGGTGCAGCAGGGGAACAAGGGGTGCAGCAGGAGGAACAAGGGGTGCAGCAGGGGAACAAGGGGTGCAGCAGGGGAACAAGGGGTGCAGCAGGGGAACAAGGGGTGCAGCAGGGGAACAAGGGGGTGCAGCAGGGGGAACAAGGGGTGCAGCAGGGGAACAAGGGGTGCAGCAGGGGAACAAGGGGTGCAGCAGGGGGAACAAGGGGTGCAGCAGGGGCACAAGGGGTGCAGCAGGGGAACAAGGGGTGCGGCAGGGGGAACAAGGGGTGCAGCAAGGGAACAAGGGGTGCAGCAGGGGGAACAAGGGGTGCAGCAGGGGAACAAGGGGTGCAGCAGGGGAACAAGGGGGTGCAGCAGGGGAACAAGGGGTGCAGCAGGGGAACAAGGGGTGCAGCAGGGGGAACAAGGGGTGCAGCAGGGGGAACAAGGGGTGCAACAGGGGAACAAGGGGTGCAGCAGGGGAACAAGGGGGTGCAGCAGGGGAACAAGGGGTGCAGCAGGGGAACAAGGGGTGCAGCAGGGGGAACAAGGGGGTGCAGCAGGGGAACAAGGGGTGCAGCAGGGGAACAAGGGGTGCAGCAGGCGGAACAAGGGGTGCAGCAGGGGAACAAGGGGTGCAGCAGGGGAACAAGGGGTGCAGCAGGGGGAACAAGGGGTGCAGCAGGGGGAACAAGGGGTGCAGCAGGGGAACAAGGGGTGCAGCAGGGGAACAAGGGGTGCGGCAGGGGGAACAAGGGGTGCAGCAGGCGGAACAAGGGGTGCAGCAGGGGGAACAAGGGGTGCAGCAGGGGAACAAGGGGTGCAGCAGGGGGGAACAAGGGGTGCAGCAGGGGGAACAAGGGGTGCAGCAGGGGAACAAGGGGTGCAGCAGGGGGAACAAGGGGTGCAGCAGGGGAACAAGGGGTGCAGCAGGGGAACAAGGGGTGCAGCAGGGGGAACAAGGGGTGCGAACAAGGGGTGCAGCAGGGGAACAAGGGGTGCTGCAGGGGAACAAGGGGTGCAGCAGGGGAACAAGGGTGCAGCAGGGGGTGCAGCAGGGGAACAAGGGGTGCATAGGGGAACAAGGGGTGCAGACAGGGGGTGCAGCAGAGGGAACAAGGGGTGCAGCAGGGGAACAAGGGTGCAGCAGGGGAACAAGGGCGTGCAGCAGGGGAACAAGGGGTGCAGCAGGGAACAAGGGGTGCAGCAGGGGAACAAGGGGTGCAGCAGGGGAACAAGGGGTGCAGCAGGGAACAAGGGGTGCAGCAGGGGAACAAGGGTGCAGCAGGGGAACAAGGGGTGCAGCAGGGAACAAGGGGTGCAGCAGGGGGAACAAGGGGTGCAGCAGGGGAACAAGGGGTGCAGCAGGGGAACAAGGGGTGCAGCAGGGGAACAAGGGGTGCAGCAGGGGAACAAGGGGTGCAGCAGGGAACAAGGGGTGCAGCAGGGGAACAAGGGTGCAGCAGGGGAACAAGGGGTGCAGCAGGGGGAACAAGGGGTGCAGCAGGGGGAACAAGGGGTGCAGCAGGGGAACAAGGGGTGCAGCAGGGGGAACAAGGGGTGCAGCAGGGGGAACAAGGGGTGCAGCAGGGGAACAAGGGGGTGCAGCAGGGGGAACAAGGGGTGCAGCAGGGGAACAAGGGGTGCAGCAGGGGAACAAGGGGTGCAGCAGGGGGAACAAGGGGTGCAGCAGGGGGAACAAGGGGTGCAGCAGGGGAACAAGGGGTGCAGCAGGGGAACAAGGGGTGCAGCAGGGGAACAAGGGGTGCAGCAGGGGGAACAAGGGGTGCAGCAGGGGGAACAAGGGGTGCAGCAGGGGAACAAGGGGTGCAGCAGGGGAACAAGGGGTGCAGCAGGGGAACAAGGGGTGCAGCAGGGGAACAAGGGGGTGCAGCAGGGGAACAAGGGGTGCAGCAGGGGAACAAGGGGTGCAGCAGGGGGAACAAGGGGTGCAGCAGGCGGAACAAGGGGTGCAGCAGGGGGAACAAGGGGTGCAGCAGGGGGAACAAGGGGTGCTGCAGGGGGAACAAGGGGTGCAGCAGGGGGAACAAGGGGTGCAGCAGGGGAACAAGGGGTGCAGCAGGGGGAACAAGGGGTGCAGCAGGGGGAACAAGGGGTGCAGCAGGGGGAACAAGGGGTGCAGCAGGGGGAACAAGGGGTGCAGCAGGGGAACAAGGGGTGCAGCAGGGGAACAAGGGGTGCAGCAGGGGAACAAGGGGTGCAGCAGGAGGAACAAGGGGTGCAGCAGGAGGAACAAGGGGTGCAGCAGGGGAACAAGGGGTGCAGCAGGGGAACAAGGGGTGCAGCAGGGGAACAAGGGGTGCAGCAGGGGGAACAAGGGGTGCAGCAGGGGGAACAAGGGGTGCAGCAGGGGAACAAGGGGTGCAGCAGGCGGAACAAGGGGTGCAGCAAGGGGAACAAGGGGTGCAGCAGGGGGAACAAGGGGGTGCAGCAGGGGAACAAGGGGTGCAGCAGGGGAACAAGGGGTGCAGCAGGGGGAACAAGGGGTGCAGCAGGGGAACAAGGGGTGCAGCAGGGGAACAAGGGGTGCAGCAGGGGAACAAGGGGTGCAGCAGGGGGAACAAGGGGGTGCAGCAGGGGGAACAAGGGGTGCAGCAGGGGAACAAGGGGTGCAGCAGGGGGAACAAGGGGTGCAGCAGGGGAACAAGGGGTGCAGCAGGGGAACAAGGGGTGCAGCAGGGGGGAACAAGGGGTGCAGCAGGGGGAACAAGGGGTGCAGCAGGGGGAACAAGGGGTGCAGCAGGGGGAACAAGGGGTGCAGCAGGGGAACAAGGGGTGCAGCAGGGGAACAAGGGGTGCAGCAGGGGGAACAAGGGGTGCAGCAGGGGGAACAAGGGGTGCAGCAGGGGGAACAAGGGGTGCAGCAGGGGAACAAGGGGTGCAGCAGGGGGAACAAGGGGTGCAGCAGGGGAACAAGGGGTGCAGCAGGGAACAAGGGGTGCAGCAGGGGAACAAGGGGTGCAGCAGGGGGAACAAGGGGTGCAGCAGGGGGAACAAGGGGTGCAGCAGGGGGAACAAGGGGTGCAGCAGGGGGAACAAGGGGTGCAGCAGGGGGAACAAGGGGGTGCAGCAGGGGAACAAGGGGTGCAGCAGGGGAACAAGGGGTGCAGCAGGGGAACAAGGGGTGCAGCAGGGGGAACAAGGGGTGCAGCAGGGGGAACAAGGGGTGCAGCAGGGGGAACAAGGGGTGCAGCAGGGGAACAAGGGGGTGCAGCAGGGGGAACAAGGGGTGCAGCAGGGGAACAAGGGGTGCAGCAGGGGAACAAGGGGTGCAGCAGGGGGAACAAGGGGTGCAGCAGGGGGAACAAGGGGTGCAGCAGGGGAACAAGGGGTGCAGCAGGGGAACAAGGGGTGCAGCAGGGGGAACAAGGGGTGCAGCAGGGGGAACAAGGGGTGCAGCAGGGGAACAAGGGGTGCAGCAGGGGGAACAAGGGGTGCAGCAGGGGGAACAAGGGGTGCAGCAGGGGGAACAAGGGGTGCAGCAGGGGGAACAAGGGGTGCAGCAGGGGGAACAAGGGGGTGCAGCAGGGGAACAAGGGGGTGCAGCAGGGGGAACAAGGGGTGCAGCAGGGGGAACAAGGGGTGCAGCAGGGGGAACAAGGGGTGCAGCAGGGGGAACAAGGGGTGCAGCAGGGGAACAAGGGGGTGCAGCAGGGGAACAAGGGGTGCAGCAGGGGAACAAGGGGTGCAGCAGGGGGAACAAGGGGGTGCAGCAGGGGAACAAGGGGTGCAGCAGGGGAACAAGGGGTGCAGCAGGGGAACAAGGGGTGCAGCAGGGGAACAAGGGGTGCAGCAGGGGAACAAGGGGTGCAGCAGGGGGGAACAAGGGGTGCAGCAGGGGGAACAAGGGGTGCAGCAGGGGAACAAGGGGTGCAGCAGGGGAACAAGGGGTGCAGCAGGGGGAACAAGGGGTGCAGCAGGCGGAACAAGGGGTGCAGCAGGGGGAACAAGGGGTGCAGCAGGGGAACAAGGGGTGCAGCAGGGGGGAACAAGGGGTGCAGCAGGGGGAACAAGGGGTGCAGCAGGGGAACAAGGGGTGCAGCAGGGGAACAAGGGGGGAACAAGGGGTGCGGCAGGGGGAACAAGGGGTGCAGCAGGGGAACAAGGGGTGCAGCAGGGGGAACAAGGGGTGCAGCAGGGGAACAAGGGGTGCGGCAGGGGGAACAAGGGGTGCAGCAGGGGAACAAGGGGTGCAGCAGGGGAACAAGGGGTGCAGGAACAAGGGGTGCAGCAGGGGAACAAGGGGGGAACAAGGGGGGAACAAGGGGTGCAGCAGGGGAACAAGGGGTGCAGCAGGGGAACAAGGGGTGCAGCAGGGGAACAAGGGGTGCAGCAGGAGGAACAAGGGGTGCAGCAAGGGAACAAGGGGTGCAGCAGGGGGAACAAGGGGTGCAGCAGGGGAACAAGGGGTGCAGCAGGAGGAACAAGGGGTGCAGCAGGGGGAACAAGGGGTGCAGCAGGGGAACAAGGGGTGCAGCAGGGGAACAAGGGGTGCAGCAGGGGGAACAAGGGGGTGCAGCAGGGGGAACAAGGGGTGCAGCAGGGGAACAAGGGGTGCAGCAGGGGAACAAGGGGTGCAGCAGGGGGAACAAGGGGTGCAGCAGGGGCACAAGGGGTGCAGCAGGGGAACAAGGGGTGCGGCAGGGGGAACAAGGGGTGCAGCAAGGGAACAAGGGGTGCAGCAGGGGGAACAAGGGGTGCAGCAGGGGAACAAGGGGTGCAGCAGGGGGAACAAGGGGGTGCAGCAGGGGAACAAGGGGTGCAGCAGGGGAACAAGGGGTGCAGCAGGGGGAACAAGGGGTGCAGCAGGGGGAACAAGGGGTGCAGCAGGGGGAACAAGGGGTGCAGCAGGGGAACAAGGGGGTGCAGCAGGGGAACAAGGGGTGCAGCAGGGGAACAAGGGGTGCAGCAGGGGGAACAAGGGGGTGCAGCAGGGGAACAAGGGGTGCAGCAGGGGAACAAGGGGTGCAGCAGGCGGAACAAGGGGTGCAGCAGGGGAACAAGGGGTGCAGCAGGGGAACAAGGGGTGCAGCAGGGGGGAACAAGGGGTGCAGCAGGGGGAACAAGGGGTGCAGCAGGGGAACAAGGGGTGCAGCAGGGGAACAAGGGGTGCGGCAGGGGGAACAAGGGGTGCAGCAGGCGGAACAAGGGGTGCAGCAGGGGGAACAAGGGGTGCAGCAGGGGAACAAGGGGTGCAGCAGGGGGGAACAAGGGGTGCAGCAGGGGGAACAAGGGGTGCAGCAGGGGAACAAGGGGTGCAGCAGGGGGAACAAGGGGTGCAGCAGGGGAACAAGGGGTGCAGCAGGGGAACAAGGGGTGCAGCAGGGGAACAAGGGGTGCAGCAGGGGAACAAGGGGTGCAGCAGGGGAACAAGGGGTGCAGCAGGGGAACAAGGGGTGCAGCAGGGGGTGCAGCAGGGGAACAAGGGGTGCAGCAGGGGAACAAGGGGTGCAGCAGGGGGTGCAGCAGGGGAACAAGGGGTGCAGCAGGGGAACAAGGGGTGCAGCAGGGGAACAAGGGGTGCAGCAGGGGAACAAGGGGTGCAGCAGGGGAACAAGGGGTGCAGCAGGGGAACAAGGGGTGCAGCAGGGGAACAAGGGGTGCAGCAGGGGGAACAAGGGGTGCAGCAGGGGGAACAAGGGGTGCAGCAGGGGAACAAGGGGTGCAGCAGGGGAACAAGGGGTGCAGCAGGGGGAACAAGGGGTGCAGCAGGGGAACAAGGGGTGCAGCAGGGGAACAAGGGGTGCAGCAGGGGAACAAGGGGTGCAGCAGGGGGAACAAGGGGTGCAGCAGGGGAACAAGGGGTGCAGCAGGGGAACAAGGGGTGCAGCAGGAGGAACAAGGGGTGCAGCAGGGGAACAAGGGGTGCAGCAGGGGAACAAGGGGTGCAGCAGGGGGAACAAGGGGTGCAGCAGGGGAACAAGGGGTGCAGCAGGGGAACAAGGGGTGCAGCAGGGGGAACAAGGGGTGCAGCAGGGGGAACAAGGGGTGCAGCAGGGGGAACAAGGGGTGCAGCAGGGGAACAAGGGGTGCAGCAGGGGAACAAGGGGTGCAGCAGGGGGAACAAGGGGTGCAGCAGGGGAACAAGGGGTGCAGCAGGGGAACAAGGGGTGCAGCAGTGGAACAAGGGGTGCAGCAGGGGAACAAGGGGTGCAGCAGGGGAACAAGGGGTGCAGCAGGGGAACAAGGGGTGCAGCAGGGGAACAAGGGGTGCAGCAGGGGAACAAGGGGTGCAGCAGGGGAACAAGGGGTGCAGCAGGGGAACAAGGGGTGCAGCAGGGGAACAAGGGGTGCAGCAGGGGAACAAGGGGTGCAGCAGGGGGAACAAGGGGTGCAGCAGGGGGAACAAGGGGTGCAGCAGGGGGAACAAGGGGTGCAGCAGGGGAACAAGGGGTGCAGCAGGGGAACAAGGGGTGCAGCAGGGGAACAAGGGGTGCAGCAGGGGAACAAGGGGTGCAGCAGGGGGAACAAGGGGTGCAGCAGGGGAACAAGGGGTGCAGCAGGGGGAACAAGGGGTGCAACAGGGGGAACAAGGGGTGCAGCAGGGGGAACAAGGGGTGCAGCAGGGGGAACAAGGGGTGCAGCAGGCGGAACAAGGGGTGCAGCAGGGGGAACAAGGGGGTGCAGCAGGGGAACAAGGGGTGCAGCAGGGGGAACAAGGGGTGCAGCAGGGGGAACAAGGGGGTGCAGCAGGGGAACAAGGGGTGCGGCAGGGGAACAAGGGGTGCAGCAGGGGAACAAGGGGTGCAGCAGGGGGAACAAGGGGTGCAGCAGGGGGAACAAGGGGTGCGGCAGGGGAACAAGGGGTGCAGACAAGGGGTGCAGCAGGGGGAACAAGGGGTGCAGCAGGGGGAACAAGTGGGGGGGGGCTTAATGTGCCGTGTGCTTCTCGATCCCCACACGTTGTCAGAAAATAATCTCTGAGGGAGATCTTTGGCTCCCGTGAGAATGTGTGACAGACGATTTGAAAGGAGCTCTGCTTGCATAGCTGTTCGACAGTCAGCTGAGACAGAACAAAAAGGAAAAAACACGGGTCCGGCTTCAAATTAGACGAGAAAAGAATCCCCCCAGGTTTGTCAGGGGGTGGCAGTTTTGTCAAGTCGATTGGGGTGTCACAAGAAACGTCTGTGTTGGGCTTCGCTGTGCTGGATAAAGTACATGAAAGTGTGCTTTACCAAGAGGATAAGAGCATATTTTCTTCCCAGGGAGAGACAGTTGAAGTTGACAGCCTCGGAAACTCTCTTTCTTTCTCTCTCTCTCTCTCTCTCTCTCTCCTCTCTCTCTCTCTCTCTCTTCTCTCTCTCTCTCTCTCTCTCTCTCTCTCTCTCTCTCTTCTCTCTCTCCTCTCTCTCTCTCTCTCTCTCTCTCTCTCTCTCTCTCTCTCTCTCTCTCTCTCTCTCTCTCTCTCTCTCTCTCTCTCTCAGAGGGCCGCTTTCAACCGTGAGTCACTGTGACTCGACAGGGCAGACAGACCGACATGACTGTGTAAATAGGAGAGAACGGGGAGCCTCTGCATAATGTGTGTTTTTCCTTTTTTTTTTTGGCTCATCAAAAATTATTTCAGAAGGAACTAAAATCATCCGTCATTTTAATGCGGCGGATGTACTTTTAGTTCAAAACGTATCCAAAGATAAAGATAGGAAAGTAGGAGAAACTTCTGAAAAAAAGTGTGAACACAGAAGTTACTGTATAGGTCACATGAGAGGAACATTCATTACTCAGTAACCCTTGGTTTTCCCAAGACTAGAGCATCAAAGTGCTTGTTGGATAGATCCTGCTGCTCTGCATGGGGGCATAGTTGCAGTATGATTATATATTGTAGACAGTGCCTACATCATTTGAAAATACAAAGAAGCGCCCCCCCCCCCCGTCGCCCTCACTACATTCCTGATGCTTCTTGGCAGGGTGTCGTATACACACCTAGATGGTGTAAGGCGGAGTGTCCAGCGTAGTTCACCGGCGGCCATATTTTTCACAGTCAACTGTCAGTGACAGTCAGTGATCTGCACAAACAAAAATACTCTTAACTCGCTGAAATATTGACGGAATACAAACGGTTTGGCTAAAATCAAGTTTCAGACCGCACCTGTTACTTTTTTGTTGTCCGGTAATCATCGAGAGATTATTCAATTGTTGGTCATCTCTTGACCTCTTACTCCCCTGGTGCTTGGCTATCCGTGGCTTAAAAGACACAACCCGCAACTCGACTGGACCTCGGACAAAGTGATGTCCTGGAGCAGTTACTGCCACGCTAACTGTTTGCGCTCCGCACAACCCTCCCTCTCTGATACTCTGTCTTCTCCACTTGAGGTCTCCGATTTGTCTTCTGTTCCCACGCCATATCATGACCTTGCTGCTGTATTCTCTAAACAAGGGGCGATGTGTCTGCCACTCCATTGGCCATAGGACTGCGCCATTGACCTCCTGCCAGGGGCTCCCCTGCCCAGCAGTCGTCTGTTTAACGTCTCGCGCCCGGAACGGGAAGCGATGGGAAAATATATCCAGGAATCGCTGGTGGGGGGCTTGATTCATCCCTCGTCGTCTCCCGTGGGGGCGGGGTTCTTTTTGTCTGCAAAAAGGATGGAACCCTAAGACTGTGTATTGATTACCGGGGTCTTAACATCACGGTGAAGAACAAGTACCCGCTGCCCCTCATCAGCTCTGCCTTCGGGCCTCTGCACGGTGCCACTGTCTTCTCCAAGTTGGATCTGTGCAGGGCTTACCACCTCGTTCACATTCGGGAGGATGATGAGTGGAAGACTGCTTTTAATACACCGGCCACTTCGAGTATCTCATGATGCTGTTGGGCCCTACCAACGCTCCAGCAGTATTCCAAAATCTTATGGATGACAGTTCGTTTTTGTTTACCTGGACGATATTAAAAATTTTTCCAAGGACCTGGAATCTCACCAGCGGCATGTTCGCCTCGTCCTTCAACGGCTGTTGGGGAACAAGCTTTTTCTTAAAGCGGAAAAATGCTAATTCCATGTAACCTCTACAGTATGTCCTTTCTGGGCTACATCATCTCTGAGGGACAGGTACAGATGGACCCCGCTAAGGTCACCCAGTGGCCCCAACCCTCCTCTGTGAAGCAACTACAGCGCTTCGCAATTTTATTAATTAATTGTTGCAGAATTACAGTGTATGCATTTTTTCCTTTATTTTTTCACAGTAAACGACAAACACCAACACAGACACAAATGTGTTTCTCTTTTTGCGACCTCAAACGCCGCTTTGTCTCCGTGCCCATCTTGACCCGGCCCGATCCCGACCTGCAGTTTGTGGTGGAGATTGACACTTCGGATACGGGAGCGTGAGCTGTTCTGTCCCAGCGGTCCCGTACGGATAATAAGCTCCATCCACATGCTTTCCTCTCTCGACGTCTATCCCCAGCAGGAAAGAAATTATGACGTCGGCAACAGGGAGCTGCTGGCTGTGAAGCTGGCACTAGAGGAGTGGCGTCACTGGCTGGAGGGAGCGGTCCTTCCCTTCATCGTTTGGACCGATCATAAGAACCTTGCCTATCTCCAGTCTGCCAAGCGTCTAAACTCCCGTCAGGCCCGGTGGGTGTTATTTTTGGGGAGATTCGATTTCACATTATTGTATCGCCCGGGCTCACTAAATGTCAAACCTGATGCCTTGTCCCGTCTCTTCTCAGCGGGGGAGTCCGGTTCCGACCCAGACCCCATCCTGTCGCCCTCCTGCTTCATAGCTGCTATCACCTGGGACATCGAACGCACGGTCAGGGCTGCACAGCGCCTGTACTGCCTGCGCCCGGGGCAAGGCGACCCACTCAGCTCCATCTGGGCTCCTCCATCCGCTACCCGTCCCACGCCGGCCATGGTCGCATATATCGATTGACTTTGTCATGGGACTGCCCTCTTCAGACGGTAATACCGCCGTCCTAACCGTGGTGGACCGTTTTTCAAAGTCTGCACATTTCATCCCCTTGCCAAGCTGCCCTCTGACTGCGCAGCTGATGGTCCAGCACATCTTCCGGCTTCATGGTCTCCCCCGGGATGTGGTGTCGGATCAGGGGCCGCAGTTTTCATCTCAGTTCTGGCGGGCGTTCTGTTCCCTCATTAGCTTATTAGTTTGTATCCTGGTTTTCACCCACAGTCTAACGGGCAGACTGAGCGTGCCAACCAGGATATGGAGACGGCTCTGCGCTGTGTGGTCGCCTCCAATCCGACCTCATGGAGTCGGCAGCTGGTTTGGGTATCGCTCCAGAGCTCTGCTACTGGACTCTCCCCTGGCTGACTACCCTGTACCCGTTTTGACCCCTGCCTGGCTGACTACCCTGTACCCGTGTATCGACTCCTGCCTATCTGACTCTCCTGTCCCGCGCATGCCCCTGGACTGTATGAATGCTCTCCCCATGTATCGACCTCTGCCTGAATACCTGACTACTCCTTTCTAATTAAATATACCTGTACTGGGTTTGAACGAGACCTGTCTGCCGATTCTCCTTATCTGCATATTGGGTTCAATACATCGAGTCGTGACAACCATTATGTAATACCATTACATTACCATTATGTAATACCATTACATTACCATTATGTAATACCATTACATCCTGTCTTCTTTTTACATTTTTTATTTAGAACTTAATTTTTATTTAGATTCAAATAATAGTACTGACAGACATGGACACATTTCAGTTTTTTTCCAGCAGTAACAATCTTCACATTAGGTTTCAAATACACTCAACGTTCCGACGGCCCGCCCTCGGATTGTCTATCAACCAACACATCGGTTGAAAGCTAAAATAGCCACCGTTTGTTCTGTTGTTGTGTGAGAAGGGGGTGAGAAGGGGTGGGGGTGGTTTATGTGACAATAGTGGAGGACCGAAAGAGGGGACTGAGTAGTATTGACTCATCTCACAAATGTTTGGAAAAACGCCTAAACATACCATTACATAAAGATGTGTAAAACACAAATTTCTTGTGATATTGTTATCAACCGTGGACATGTTCTAGGTAAGACTCCAGGCCATGGCCCCAGCAGTGTTTTCAGCTAATAACTAGAGTAGATAGATATGCAGGCATCTGTTAGCAAACTAATTCAGACGAAAATTAATGATTTCAGTGTGTTCAAACCTCTGTAACTGTATGAGAATAGCACTCTGAGAAATTCAGAGTGTTTCCTTTCAAAAGAGGCCAGATTTGTGCATCTGCTACAAATGGTTCCTGAATAGTGTCAAATTTACTTTGAGTATGCAATCGACAGGCGTTTTATGCTAAATTTGCAGGACTGTTAATAAAAGGTTAGACAAGCAGTAGTAGAGATTAACTCCAGGGCAGATTCAAATTCATATTGATAAGATTCCTTATGAGCCTTTTGGAAAATCCTGCCTAATTTCCCACGTTTTCAGTGCGTACCTTGGTGAGAGAGGATACGTTAGAGAGGAAGAATGTTACCCACTAGTTTACAGATGATTTACAAATGCAGATGATTTTGCAGCCGAACACATAAGGATTTGAGCATAATGAGCATTTTCCTGAGGTCACTAGCTTAATTGGTCATAATTGTGTTTATCTATTTAATTTGTGCACCTGCTAAATGCATCTGCTTATTAGAGATTATTATAAAAAAAAAAAATACTATATATCGGAGAATGGAATATAATACACTCAATTAAAATAATGATGAATTTGTAAGCTAATCATATATATTGGGTTCAATTAGTTATTCACCCGCAAGAGTTTGTAAGAATAGAAATTATATCTAACATATCTCGGCATCAATGCCATCGCAGCTTTCCCTTATCTTGCATGAAACAATTATTTCCACGGTTTTGATTTCAGAGTACCGGTACTGTAGGTATGCTGAATTATCAATAATTCCCTTGATAAAGTCTAATTGGATGCAACCGAATAATACCAGCCAAGTGATAAGGGATGACTGATGTGCTTTTAAAAGTGTAAATCAAAACACAGGTACAGCTGAAGGCTAAATCCTGGCTCCTTCTCTAATGGCCCAAGAAAGCAGGGTTAGGCTATTGACTAAAACTGACTGGAACACCTTACAAAACACCCTCACTGCCCTCACATCGCTCACTGCTTTTAAACAAAATCTGCAACAGATCATAACCGACTGTTGCACCTGCTGACTTGCAATCGCATATACTGCCTTCCAATCGCACGTATAGCCCTCAGACTCGGCTCTCCTCCCCCTAAGCCCCCTCACCTAGCTCCCTCCTTCTCTCGCTTTCTTCTCTCTCTCTCTCTCCCTCTGGTTCTAACTCTTTTTCCCTCTCTCTCTTTCCTTCTCTCTCCCTTATTTATTGTCATTTTCCTTGTATACTATTGCTACTGTACATTTCTTATTTAATTTACTTGTATGCATGTACATAACCTTGTTTTTGTTGCAGCCTCTCAACCAACCCCCCCCCCCCCCCCCCCCCTTCCCTCAAAAGGCTGTTGCTTTTTCGTCAGGCTGCTTTTGTATATAATAATTTGTTCTTACTGTACCTGCTTGCCTGGGTAAAGCATTAAATTAAATAAAAAACACAATGCAGGGGCAGATAACGCTCTGTGTGTTTGCCTGAAAAGTTAACACATTTGTATTGCCGTGCAGGGAGATGGAGGTGCGTTTGATTTAATAACAGACCAGATGAATCGCGTCTATGAGAGGAGGAATTGATGAACAAATTCAGTCTCACGGCCATATTTGGCTTGCAGGCCTTGAATTTGACACGGCTGGCCTACATTATAGATATTTAGATATAACTATCTACAATGAGGCCAGCCGTGTCAAATTCAAGGTAGTATGTAGTAGGTAGATAGTTAGATATATAACTATCTATAATGAGGCCAGCCGTATCAAATTCAAGGCCTGCAAGCCAAATATGGCCGCGAGACTGAATTTGTTCATCAACCTCTGCCTATATATATAGATATATAGATAGATAGATATATAGATAAAACAAACCAGAGTCACGCCGCTCATTAAAAAAAAAACTGAACCCCACCGTCATAGGCATCTATCGTCCTGTCTCTCTTCTCTCCATTCTTTCTAAGACAGTTGAACGTGCTGTATCCAACTTACTGCTTATCTCTTACAGAATAACCTCCTAGACCCTATTCAGTCTGGCTTCTGGACTGGCGACTCCACAGAAACGGCCCTCATTGCGGTCACAGAGGCACTCCACTTAGCAAAAGCGAAAGGCCTCTCCTCTGTCCTGATTCTCCTAGATCTATCTGCAGCCTTCGACACAGTCAACCATCAGATCCTCCTCGCGGCGCTTGCAGGAATGGGAGTGGCTGGCACTGCGCTGACATGGCTGACATCATACCTCAATGACCGCTCCTACCAAGTGTCATGGAGAGGGACCCTGTTGGCCACCCGCCCCCATGCGGACGGGTGTCCCCCAGGGCTCGGTCCTAGGACCCCTTCTCTTCTGGATACAGCTCGGAACTAGGCAGAATCTGCATATGGCTCGCTGATAACAAACTATCATTACACATGGGCAAAACAGAGTCCATTCTCTTCGGTTCAAATAACAAACTCAGCAAGACCGACGGCTTCTCAGTTACAGTGGGTGACAATATTGTCACAAGGAAAGATGCAATTACCTACCTGGGTTCCATCCTAGAGGCTAATCTTTCCTGTGACAAAATGGCATCTAATGTATAAAAAAAGTCAACCAACAAACTCGATTCTTGTACCGGATCTCCTCTCTGGTAAACAAGAATACCCTAAAGACTCTGGCAGGAGCACTCATTCAAGGGTACTACGACTATGCTTGCACCTCATGGTACCAAAGCACCTCAAAGGCGCTAAAAACAAAATTACAAACATCTCAAAACAAACTGGTCAGACTACTGCTTGACCTTAGAACCCACCTCACCCCTGCCCACTTTGACAACCTAGGATGGCTTAGAGTAGACGACAGAGTACAGCAACTTGCAATGGGCCTGGTCTACAAGATACACTACACGACCAAGGTAACCATGTAGATGTCAAAATACTTCCCAAAGGTCAGTGAATACCACGATCACAACACCAGAGGGACCTCCACAAATCATGTTAAACCCAGATTCGGCTCAAACAAGGGACTAAACACATTTAGCAATTATGCCACATCAATGTGGAACGCCCTACCCAAAGCTGTAAAGGAATGTGAATCACTACCCACTTTCAAAACCACTCTCAAAGAACACCTACGGGAGACTGCAATTCGAAACTGACCCCTGTAAATGTCCTAACCCAACCCCCTCCAATGTACAGTAAATTACCAAGTATGGTTTTGTCAATATTCCAATGTACAGTGTTGCTTGTACAGTTGTACAGTGTTCCCCACCCACCCCTCCTACCCACCCCCCCCCACCCCCCCCACCCCACCACCTCCAATGTACAGCCCCCCTCCCCCCACCAACCCAACCCCACCCCACCTACCCAACCTCCTCCAATGTACAGTTTTTACGCATCTCCGCCTGGATGACGACCAAGCACCTCAAACTGAACCTAAGCTAAACAGAATTGTTGGCCAAATCCTCCCCCCTGACCGACCTTTCCATCACAGTCGAGAATGCAGCTGTGACCGCGTCCCGAACGCCAAGAACCTTGGTGTTGTCCCCGACGACCAGTTGAACTTCTCTGCTCACATCGCAGCGACAACCAGAACCTGCAAATTCCTCCTGAGCAACATCAGAAGGATGCGCCCCTTCCTGACAAAAGAAGCCACACAACTCCTCATCCAATCAACAGTCATCTCCCAACTTGACTACTGCAACGGACTGCTTGCTGGCCACTGCCACCAAGCCTCTTCAACTCATTCAGAACGCAGCCGCCCGCCTGATCTCAAACCTACCGACGTCGGCCCATGTCACCCCACTTCTTAGGGACCTGCACTGGCTCCCCATTGCTGCACGAATCCGCTTCAAGGCCCTCGACCTGGCATACCGTGCGGCAAAGGGAACCGCTCCCGCCTACCTCCGGTCAATGGTCTCTATCTACACACCCTCAAGACCCCTACGCTCTGCATCTTCTGGCCGCCTCAGACCTACTCCTATCCAAGCTCCGGGAGGGTCATCAAATAGAAGTCGCCTATTCTCAGTCCTTGCCCCACAATGGTGGAATGAACTACCCACCCCAGTTAGGACAGCCGAAACCCGTCCAATATTTCGCCGTCGACTAAAGACGCACTTCTTCAACCATTATCTGAAAAGATTTAATAAAATAAAAAAAATTATAAAATTGTTACTCAGCTGATAGAGTTGTACCCTTCCTGATGACTTGTCATACACAACTTGTAAGTCGCTTTGGATAAAAGCGTCAGCTAAATGACTAAATGTAAATTAAATGTAAAATAGTGTGAGAAAGAGAGCGATAGCCCTACTCTTTCTATTACGTCATGGCTTCACATATATATTTATCTCCTCTCTATTGGCATAACTTTATGGAAACATTCATCCCCTTGTCTGTTTCCTTAACCTGCGCCCCCAAAAGTGGCCATTTTAGTTTTCATTTTTGAGGACTGCATACTAAACCAAAACAACATACTTTATACTTATATCACATGCATGAGCCTGGGCCCTATTCCCCGTACCTGGTTCAACTAAGTCGATCAAGAGTCCCATTATCCAGCTTCAGTTAACCCGATGTTTGAAGCCGGGATTTTCATGTTCCTCGAAGGTGGATTCAGTCTCGTTAACTCAAACCAGACTTGAGACCCAGGATAAGTGCGCGCGGCCGCTTCAGTTGAAAAGCCATCACGTATCGATAGCAGAGATCCTGATTTTCTAACGGCATTGATTGATTAATTGATTTAAAACTTTATTAACAGATTGCATTACGGCTCAATCGCCTCGCCGACAAGTTAGATGCGTTATCTATAGGCTAATTTTAAGTCCCTCATTACCCCAATCAATCAGATTATATTTCTTTAAACTTGCCTGCTGGCAGTAGGTTTATGGAATGGATAATTAAATGAGATCTTGCTAGCGAAAATAATTAGTTAAACTGTTATACGGAATAAGGACACGGCTCTCTTACCCATTGATTGATGTATGGTGTATTCTTTACTTATCTACACTGTGGTGTAACGGTGTCTGCTTTTGACTTTCACACAGGCGGCCCGGGTTCGAATCCCACTTCTCCTAGTCTTTTCCTTCTTTTTGCAATGTAGGAATAATTCAATTTGGTGCACGTTGAAAGCTATATAAAGAATGACATCCTCAATGCATGTAGATTTATAATATTTTAACTTAAAACTAGGCTACTTTTGCGTATAATCATTAATATTATATTCCAAAAGAATTATATTGGAAAAGCGGGGTTTCGAACACCGGTCGCCCGGTTGCCAAGATTCAGCACTAGCCGCTGCGCCACTGTGCCACATGGGATATACTCATTGTTTATGCATTAATGGACGAGAGACCCGTGTTTAGAATATTTTTCTTACCAAAAAATGAAGTTTTATCTCTTTATTCTCAAATGCATTAATGTGACGTCAATGGCTCATTCAATTTCTCAAATCCGTCAAACAGCGCATCTCATCAGACATTTTAATCCCAGTTACAATATCACACAAAAACCACAATCCCCGCATAGACACTTCAATTTTATGCTTGAATGAAACACAATCCGGCGCTCCGTTAAGCAAATCTACAGCGGAGATTAATATATGAAACTAATCAGAGCCAAACGGCCGATAGGTTTCATTCATTAAAAATATCCCCGCGGGATTCACATTTGCAATGAGCCGTTATTAAAATAACCACATGCAGCGTGTATCGCGACTCCGAGCGCCGTATATGACGTGCATTATTTTATTTAGGACAAAGTAAATCTATAGGCTCAATATGATTTATTATCAGAGTTCTATTATTATACATTTCAAAAGCCCCCTCTAGGAAAACGAAGCACAGAAACGTAATTCAGAATGGTATAATGGGATCTAGACTGTGAGAATCATTTCAGGAAACGAGCTGCCACTTCTTTGCGGGGGCGTGGCCATGGTTCATCCGGCTAACTTGAACTTAACCCTGCTCTCGACCAGGCTCAAACTTTTTGATCTGTTGTCATGGTGATTTAGACAATCCAGCTTCGGGGAATGGGAAGGTCCGGCTTAAGTCAGACTTGACCGAAAGTTATCCGGCTAACTCAGTTATCCAGGTACGGGAACGAGGCCCGGGTCTCTTTTGAAGGATGACATTCTGGAGTTTCTGATTCCAGAACGATAATTAAATTTTAGTGCTAACGTAATAGAGTAACATAGGTCTGAACTTGAGTTGTAGAAAAACTTGTTACTCAAGTTTTTCTGTAGTAGTTAGTAGTCCAGAGGTAGTATTTCCCCAGAAGGTGGTATTGTAATATTCTGTGTATTGTCACTCTTAGTGTCGAATAAGGAATGATAGAATCGGGCGACTACTTTATGGGTTACCGTTTATTGTCACGTCTCGGGCAGCAATGACAACACATTGAACAGTGCCTGCATATCAAATGACTGGAATACGTAACACGTCATCACGTACGCCGCATTGCTGTGCTGTGGTAGGCTATGGGCTACACAGATATTCCTAGGATATTACATCTCCCTTCCTAAGATGAACTCACGGTGGCAACTTAGAATCCTGAACATTACCATACAATATACTGTACCGTTTGTTCTACATTCACACACCTGTGCAACATATCTGTACTTGAACAACATCAGTATAAACAGTCTCAAAACACGTCAATTATTATAATAATTACAATATTTCTTTTCTCTTTTTATTTTTATTTATTTTTTTAACATGCATTTCAATTTCATGTGGCTGTAATGATTCAGGGTCCACTGAGTAGAGTATTAGAATCTTAAATGTCAAGCTTGACTATTGGCTTAACGATGCGACCAGATCTGGTAGTGATTGAAGTGGATTTCCCAAGCTATTTCGGTTCTGCTCTGCTCAGAACCGGGTTGCTGGTACTCTGCGTTGTGATTCAATACCTTTAAAGCTCTGGGAATCACTTCTCTTCTTTCAGCGGTGCAGGCAGAAGGAATTAGGAGGAAAGGTAGTATAACAGTTGTTTAATCAAAGTTTAAGAGTGTATACAAATTACAATAAGAATGCTATAGTTGGGATCACAAACACTGTGCCGTAAGTGATACAACTAGACTAAAGAGAATGATAGTTGATTAGTTGTTGAAAGTCTTTGTTTCCTGCTGATAACGAAGAGTTGGTTTTCCCTCCAAGAAGTTCCTTTGTCCTTGCCGCCTGCTGCCTTGTGGATGAGATGGTAGAGAGGTCTTGTCGTGTCGGTTGGGTTGTTCCGAGTCCTTCTTTCCCCCATCACACCCCATTATATCCCCAAGGCCCAGTGCCTCGGAGTGATGACCTCATCACATTCTTTCCTCCAATGCCAGGCCGGCTTAGCTTGCATTTGAAAATAGGGGTTTGGCTTATAGGCCAAACCCCCTTCACATTAACCCAGAGAATATTTTCCCTGTATTTTTACTTAAACACATTACTTAAATACTTTGATGAACCTCAAGATATATTGATTACATAAACACAGATAATCATACTTAAACACATTACTTGTACAAATTACAATAATACAGTTTTAGTATGACTTCATAATTATTACCACAATGTAAAACACTTTTAATTATATTTTGTGTGTGTGTGTGTGTGTCCTCTGATTGTGTGAATGTGTGTATGTGTGTCTATGTGTGTGCATGTGTCCTCTGATTGTGTGAATGTGTGTATGTGTGTCTATGTGTGTCTGTGTGTGTGTGTGTAATCAGACCTTTGATGGTCACATGTAGCCATCAATATGTGACCTAATCATTGTCTTTGGCAGACCAGTTGGCCCTTTGATGTCTCCTAAAAGGAGACACATGTTTCTCTAGAATTTCCTGCCCTTTGTTCTTACACACCCCCTAAGGGGAAGTAAGTATTACCCCAGCTGCCACTATATGCAAATGCCCTCCTGGAGTGACCACAAGGTCTTGGTGACACAATATGAACTATAGTTAAGGGCCAATTGTTTCTACACATTAGTTTGATTTGAAATCCTATCATGATAATGATCTATGTCCCAGAATCTACCACAGTTCCCCACTTGGATAGTTTACCTATCCTTAATATGTCAAACATAGATATCAATCTCTACACACTACTATCTAGATAACACTTAAGACATTTTAAATCATATTAGGATAAAATATATATCTGATTTGCCACACTCAGATCCTAAAATTCAAATTAGCCATTTCAGTTTGTGATCGTGTGCACAGTCTTTAACAACCTGTTCTCGTACCAAGATCAATTTCCATTGGTTTCAACTGTGAGTTGTCAAATTCTGACTTGGAGCATTGAGGAGGGGGGTCTTTGTTTTCTAGATTTGACCCGGCCTCCTCTTTATTGCTCAGAGCTGGTGCAGTATCACGACTGCTGGGTGCAACTCCCCATTCTGGGAGGTGGAATTTAGAAAGCAAATTGCCTTTCTCATCACACTCCATCTTCTGTCGAGCACATCTTGACTCGTGTTGACCTCTATTAGGGGGTAGGACCCCCTGCTGTATTGCTGGTTCAGTTGAACCCGGAGCTCTTTCCTCGGGTGTCGCTGTCACGGCTGTGAGGAGGTCATCGCTGGCTGCCCAACCCCCGTTGACCCTCGGATTAGTGGAAGAGGTTTGTTTCTCCTCCCCTCCGCCTGGTCGTTGATAGGGGCGATAGCAGCTCCCCCCCTTCGCTTGTTGACCCCCTGGTCAATAGTTGAGGCCTTGCTTCTGTTGACAGCCGGAGTTGTTGCTGAGGCCTAGCCGCCTGTCTCCTCGTTGGTTGCCTGTCGTTTCCCTCTGAAGCCTCAAGACTTGGTCACTGCGTTGGCCGAGACTCTCCCGGCCCGAGAGGTAGGCGTCTCCTGGTTCTCTGCAGTGTTGTGGTTCCCCATGGAACCGCTGGGTAGACACTAGCCAGTGTCCTGGATCAACAGTACCGATGGAGTCCTCGGTCTTCCTTGTACCACACTCTGATGACTGCTGATTCCCCAATCTCCCATCCTTATCCTGCAGTGAATATATATCGCTTCGGGGGACAGTGCAGGTCACTTCTACCACAACAATTGATTGAGAATCCATACTTTTCCTCCCTCAGACTCTCTTTACTGGTCTGAGCTTTGACAACTTTCTTTTCCAAATCATTTATCTATATATTTCATGGCTTCTAGATCATTAAATTTCAAAATTCTGAAAAATTCACATGGCTCTCATTATATTATGCTGTCAAAACAGTATACTCCTCCACCTCTCGATGTGGAATACACATTCAAACATCGTTACCTCTGCTTTTGGACAGCTGCACCCCGGACCGGACGGTCAGCACTGACACATCCACTCTCCCAGTAACCTGTGTGTATGGCAACAAATCACAGTCCGCCTTAAACACACATCTTCCACACCACAAGCCAATTATCAATTGCACATGTTCACACCCTACACAAGACTAATTTGGCCAATAGCGACCAAACCTATTGAGCTTCATTAATGTACAGAGAATCATGCTTCCCAACACTTTCACCAATCACGACACACCCCCAGCCCCTAAAACCGGGTATTCAATGGGCGGAGAACAAAAATCCATAACTAGCTCATGTTCCTTCACTTTGTTCCCAGTCCATTTTACAGACATATACTACCCCGTCCTGATGTGTCGAGATCACTCCCAGCTTGCCAGGTACCCTAAGAAAAAATATACAGAAAGAAAGAAAACAGAAAACCAAACACACAAAGAAAACGCTGCCAAACCAATAAATGAAAAAATAAACCAAACTTGTGAGCTTTTTCTTTTTTCTTCTGAGCTCATTTTTAACTAAGAAACAAAAAGGGAAATCAAATGAATAAACAAAATGTACGCTCCCGGCCTAAGTCAGGAATCGCTCGTAACACACTAGAAAAGAGAAGTAAAAATAAAAGTAAATAACGCTTTGACCCTTTTAACCTCCTTCCAGTTAAGAGTACCCTCCTCCCGTTCGGATGCACTCCTTGCCCTACTTAGATGCACCTCTCCCCTCCAGGATCAGGAGATACCACGTGTGGGGAAACCGGCTTTTTCAGGGCCGCATTGCCGCCTACACTGGACCCCCTCTCACCCAACCAAGGATACAGGCCTCCACTTCCAGGCTAAGGTCTCCTCACATGAACAGAAGAAGTCCCCTTATTTTACCTTCAGGTGCAGTTTAAGGCTGAGTCCCTTTCCAATCTTAGGAGAGACAATTCAGATTCCTCTGAACTGACACCCCTCATCCCTCTGCTTCCCAGTGGTTCTATTCAAACCTGCTGATCACAGAAGCACAACTCGCCTACTAACGCATTCGGTTTCGGCTTATTGTGGCCTGACTGTACATTGAGCCCGACGCATTTATGCCCATACTGTCCAGTCACTCACAGTCCCACTTCCTGCGTTTCTGTGACTATAAGCAGGGTCATAATGCTCATCGGACCGACCGGTGACGCAGTCGATAGAGATCTCATAGTCCATCATCAAGTCAGGACCCCAAGCAGCTGAGGTCCGTAGTACCTCCCAGCCACTCAGTTTTGAAACCTACGGTCTGCTCCCCATCCCACTTGCTTTGGGTATGGAAACTTTGACCGTTTTCACCAGCCTGGCCTGTTCAAAGCAGGTGCTGTGCCCCTTCCGGCGCACTGCCCCACTACTAGGTTTGGACCGTCGTCCACCTACCACCCAGTGCCCACATATACATTACATGCGACGTTATCTGGGCCGACTAGACGGTAACACAGTAAGATGTTGGTCACCTTGCCAGACACGAGGGCCTTCAGTTTCTCCCCAGCACTATAGGATTGATTTAACGTGCCCAGGGAATCTTCCGATTCCACCGCCGCCTGTTAGGTGCTAGAGGTTCGAGGTGCCTACCCCCTCCCTAACACCTATCCTATTGCTCATAACTGTTAATACGCTTCTATCAATACTATAAAATACTAGAAACAACTATGAGTCTTTTTAATTTCTTAATCATGCAGTCCACCCTTTGATCAATCTGAATGTTGACCAAGCATGGATAATTTACTGATCACTAGCTGCCGCAGTGTCACATCATCACACTGTCTAATATTGATTAACTGTTTAACATAATTTGATCCTCGTTAGTCTGATTAGTTCATGCATTTGTCAGTCACTCATACATCCGTTTTTAGTAACATTCATTCATAATCTAATCACCTAACACCTCTATTTATTAATTTTTTTTTATTCTATTTTTATTCTAATCTAATTTAGGAGCATATTTTATCATTCAATATATCCCACCTTTACCCTAGTCAGTTGCATATATTTTTATTCTGCCGGTGGCCTCTGCAGACATGACCTTTGAAAATGACCTTTCACTCCACAGATCCAACAACACTGGCGGTCTCCCCCGGGTTGTGGGACCCGGTGGGTCAGTCGCCTGTGACCGGATGACACTGGGGTCATCGGGCCCCGAGCATGTCCTGGCGGTATGCCATCATTGCCATGGTTCCCTGGAGCCTGTTCGGAGGAGAAAGCCACGTACCTATTTGGTCCAGTCACAGTTCCTTGAGAGGGGCCCGTTGTTGGGAGGGGCCCGCCACCTGTTTCTGTACAAACACGCCCTGTTGTGGATAGATGGTCCCGCTCTGCACAGTCCCGAGAAATGTGTCCGAGAGTCCCACACGTCCAACACTGCACCCGCCGCACACGGTAGCCATTCGGATTCCTGCCTCTGCCTCCACCTCTTCCTCGTGGTTGCCACCTCGTGGGTGGTCCTATTGGGGTTTGTTGTTGTTCCGGCACAGGACCCCCTTGTGGCCCCAACTGGGCCCGTCTCTGGCCATCTGGTTCCCCATTGGAACCTGTCTCCCCTCCGGGCTGTGTGGACTGGATTAGGCCTTGGAGATAGTCCACTACCTGTCTAGCCTCGGCTAGCTGTTGTTCGAGAGGGAGGCACGTCTTTAACTGGCAGTCATCTGCAACGGACACTTCAGCGTGGATCGACTCGGGTAATACAGCTGTCTCTGGGTCGCTTGCTGCAACGACTCCCTGTGGCGGAGTAAAAGACATTATTTCCAGTCCCTCCGTCACACTGGACACTAGAGGGGAGTCGATCACATTCCAGTCAATCAAGTTAACGTCCAATTCGGTCAATGTAATGTCTGCAGAGGTTATCGGCATTATCTTGATTTGGGTACGCATTCTATACCGGCCTCCTTTAACTACAAGGTTCTGTAATGGCCTGAATATCTTTGGCCATCTTTTCGTCACTTTTATTGTGACATCTCCAGTCGTTGAAATAGACAGATTGTCTACCCTTTCTATGGTCAGTGCATCTAACCCTCCGGTTGCTCCTATCTGTGTATTTTCCATTCTCACCTTTCTTCAAACACTCGTAACGTCACCGTTTGGAAAGCAAGTTTCTCTGTATTCAAACTATTTTTACCAAACTTGAGTTAATTTCACTCACACTTCTATATTGGTGTAAACAGGAATTGATAACTCGCTCTTGTGATACTATACCCCCTGCCTGTCAACAGTCTCTTTGATTTCCCTGTTGGGGTTCGGAATTGTCAGCGCTGGCCATCCGTCCTGGAGCAGCTGTGAAGAGAGAAGCAAAAAATACACTTAATTATCAGTGACATTTCCCATTCACAATCCATCATTTGTCTTTAAGCATGGAATGTCGGGCATCTCCTATACTAAGATCCTCCTACTTTTTGATTTATCAATGACACAGCCTTAATCTTTTTTTTCAGTTGTCTCCATCGGAAAACCAGACTCTCAATCCTGTTGTCATGATCCTCCTTAACACAACTCCGGGGAACTTATTTTGCATCAGCCGTTTCCTTCTGTTGGTCAATCAGAAATTTGTTATTTACAGCCTATCATTTCTAAACATCTGTATTGGACATGGTAATTTAGGTGCATAATCTCACTTTTACTCTAATTGTTCTTTGCAAATGACTATGTGTATGTGTAACTATATTTATTTCTGTCCGTGAAAGCCTAGTATGTATTTCGCTCATATTACATTATACATCTCAGTAACATACATATTTTCCATTCATAATATCTCACACAGTTACTATATCTCCCCCGTAACACCTAACCCTTTAGGTGTTAAATAACGCGCTTCTCACGGGAACAGAAATCAATTTTCAGTGCCTTATGTCACTGAAGTCCCCGTGCATTTAGAACAGTGTCACACACGCCGTTCATAACCACCGGCGCCGACACCATCCCCACATTGAAAATCCTGCTGACCAATGACATTCCACTGGCCACCTCGTCCTGTGGCCCACGGCATCACCCCCAGTTTCGAACCTGGAACGCGAAACCCCGGGCCCCCTACTCAAGGATATTCAAAGATCATTCCACCCACAACCACTGCCACACACATACAGCACCCCTGATACCACTCAACCACCGTAACCAGTCACCCAAATACCCACACACAACATAATTCGACGCGCGTAGTGTGGCAGCGAGCCTTTGACGAGTGCACGCATAGCGCACCCCCGTTAATGCGCGGTGGCAGACAGCGAGCCCACCCCCGCCACGACGTTTAGCAGTCCCTGTACCCCTGGCAAAATGAAAACTGTGCGCAGTGTGGCAGCGAGCATCGACGAGTCGCACACATAGCATCCCCGTCAAAGCGCGGAGGCAGACAGTGAGCCACGACGAACTGTCTACCCACACCCCCATCGCAGGCGCAGCCGAGCAGAGTAATTATGCTCCGACTTACGGCCCACCAACATGAACTGACACGGAGCCCCCGCCTTACCAGCCGGAGCCCGTCCAAATGTAAGGAAAGAAGTACGAGCGCCTTGTCGAACAAAGCGTAGCGCCAACGCCAGCCAATACCACTGCCAGCACTAGAAATTCCCTAAAAATAACAATAAAACTGAATATGGAACAACAACATACGCATAATAAGTCCCAAACTCAACCTACCGCCTTTGAACCCTACAGCAAACAGCAATAAACAATATACCTAGCACTACACCGCGTTTGAAACCCATAAAAAAAAAACTTTACATACAGGCCCAAACTAGGAGAGAAAGAGAAAGCGTTTCGGGGGGGCCGAGGGGGGGGGGGGGGGGGGGGAATATATGGAAGAGAGGCGGTGTGGGAATGAGGGGAGTGAGTGAGAGGGGGGGGGGTAAGAGAGAGAGAGAGAGAGAGGGAGGGAGAGGGAAAGAGGGGGGGAGGTGAGAGGGAGAGGGAGAGAGGGGGGAGGTGAAAGAGAGAGGGAGGGAGGAGGGTGAGAGAAGGAAAGAAAGAGAGGGGGGGGGTGAAAGAGAAAGAGAGAGAGAGGGAGGGGAGGTGAGAGGGAGAGGGGCGAAAGGGAGAGGGAGGGAGGAGAGGTGAGGGGGAAAGAAAGAGAGGGGGGGTGAAAGAGAAAGAGAAAGAGAGAGAGAGGGAGGGGAGGTGAAAGGAAGAGGGAGAGAGGGGGGGAAGGTGAGAGGGAGAGAGGCGAAAGGGAGAGGGAGGGAGGAGAGGTGAGGGGGAAAGAAAGAGAGGGGGGGTGAAAGAGAAAGAGAAAGAGAGAGAGAGGGAGGGGAGGTGAAAGGAAGAGGGAGAGAGGGGGGGAAGGTGAGAGGGAGAGAGGCGAAAGGGAGAGGGAGGGAGGAGGGAGGGAGGAGAGAGAGAAGGAAAGAAAGAGAGGGAGAGGAGGGAGGGCGAGAGAAGGAAAGCGAGTGAGAGAGGGGGAAGAGAAGGAAAGAAGGAGAGGGGGGGGGGGGGGGGAGGAGAGAGAGAAAGAAAGAGAGAGAGGGAGAGGGGGGAGGGAGGGTGAGAGAGAGTGTACGAGGGGGGGGGGGCCAAGGCCCCACAATCCACCGCCAGATTAAAACACAACAATCCAACCTCACTTTACCAGCACACTAACCCCCTAATGAAAACGTTCTGTGAGCAGAATCCAAACATATTCATCCTGTCCACTTCCGCCCCCTACCGCATTCCTAAATAAACTCCACCCTCCCCTTAACAATGGACGCTTGGTGCCCTCCCAAGATGGACGCCGGCGCCCCTGCTAAGATGGACGCCCCCTCGCGAGACATCCCGAGAGCCCCGTCATGCCATGACGTCAGCACAGTTAGCTTAGCTTCGCTAGCCACGTCGCGGGCCGTCAGACCGCGCACCCTTACGACGTCACAACCGGCGACCATTTTAGCCGTTAGCGCGGCTAGGTAGCATTAGCTTAGCTTCACCCATGATCCCATAAAAACGCTTCCCAACGACCCATCGACCCGTCCCGCCGCGCGGGCCCCGAGCATGTCCTGGCGGTATGCCATCATTGCCATGGTTCCCTGGAGCCTGTTCGGAGGAGAAAGCCACGTACCTATTTGGTCCAGTCACAGTTCCTTGAGAGGGGCCCGTTGTTGGGAGGGGCCCGCCACCTGTTTCTGTACAAACACGCCCTGTTGTGGATAGATGGTCCCGCTCTGCACAGTCCCGAGAAATGTGTCCGAGAGTCCCACACGTCCAACACTGCACCCGCCGCACACGGTAGCCATTCGGATTCCTGCCTCTGCCTCCACCTCTTCCTCGTGGTTGCCACCTCGTGGGTGGTCCTATTGGGGTTTGTTGTTGTTCCGGCACAGGACCCCCTTGTGGCCCCAACTGGGCCCGTCTCTGGCCATCTGGTTCCCCATTGGAACCTGTCTCCCCTCCGGGCTGTGTGGACTGGATTAGGCCTTGGAGATAGTCCACTACCTGTCTAGCCTCGGCTAGCTGTTGTTCGAGAGGGAGGCACGTCTTTAACTGGCAGTCATCTGCAACGGACACTTCAGCGTGGATCGACTCGGGTAATACAGCTGTCTCTGGGTCGCTTGCTGCAACGACTCCCTGTGGCGGAGTAAAAGACATTATTTCCAGTCCCTCCGTCACACTGGACACTAGAGGGGAGTCGATCACATTCCAGTCAATCAAGTTAACGTCCAATTCGGTCAATGTAATGTCTGCAGAGGTTATCGGCATTATCTTGATTTGGGTACGCATTCTATACCGGCCTCCTTTAACTACAAGGTTCTGTAATGGCCTGAATATCTTTGGCCATCTTTTCGTCACTTTTATTGTGACATCTCCAGTCGTTGAAATAGACAGATTGTCTACCCTTTCTATGGTCAGTGCATCTAACCCTCCGGTTGCTCCTATCTGTGTATTTTCCATTCTCACCTTTCTTCAAACACTCGTAACGTCACCGTTTGGAAAGCAAGTTTCTCTGTATTCAAACTATTTTTACCAAACTTGAGTTAATTTCACTCACACTTCTATATTGGTGTAAACAGGAATTGATAACTCGCTCTTGTGATACTATACCCCCTGCCTGTCAACAGTCTCTTTGATTTCCCTGTTGGGGTTCGGAATTGTCAGCGCTGGCCATCCGTCCTGGAGCAGCTGTGAAGAGAGAAGCAAAAAATACACTTAATTATCAGTGACATTTCCCATTCACAATCCATCATTTGTCTTTAAGCATGGAATGTCGGGCATCTCCTATACTAAGATCCTCCTACTTTTTGATTTATCAATGACACAGCCTTAATCTTTTTTTTCAGTTGTCTCCATCGGAAAACCAGACTCTCAATCCTGTTGTCATGATCCTCCTTAACACAACTCCGGGGAACTTATTTTGCATCAGCCGTTTCCTTCTGTTGGTCAATCAGAAATTTGTTATTTACAGCCTATCATTTCTAAACATCTGTATTGGACATGGTAATTTAGGTGCATAATCTCACTTTTACTCTAATTGTTCTTTGCAAATGACTATGTGTATGTGTAACTATATTTATTTCTGTCCGTGAAAGCCTAGTATGTATTTCGCTCATATTACATTATACATCTCAGTAACATACATATTTTCCATTCATAATATCTCACACAGTTACTATATCTCCCCCGTAACACCTAACCCTTTAGGTGTTAAATAACGCGCTTCTCACGGGAACAGAAATCAATTTTCAGTGCCTTATGTCACTGAAGTCCCCGTGCATTTAGAACAGTGTCACACACGCCGTTCATAACCACCGGCGCCGACACCATCCCCACATTGAAAATCCTGCCGACCAATGACATTCCACTGGCCACCTCGTCCTGTGGCCCACGGCATCACCCCCAGTTTCGAACCTGGAACGCGAAACCCCGGGCCCCCTACTCAAGGATATTCAAAGATCATTCCACCCACAACCACTGCCACACACATACAGCACCCCTGATACCACTCAACCACCGTAACCAGTCACCCAAATACCCACACACAACATAATTCGACGCGCGTAGTGTGGCAGCGAGCCTTTGACAAGTGCACGCATAGCGCACCCCCGTTAATGCGCGGTGGCAGACAGCGAGCCCACCCCCGCCACGACGTTTAGCAGTCCCCGTACCCCTGGCAAAATGAAAACTGTGCGCAGTGTGGCAGCGAGCATCGACGAGTCGCACACATAGCATCCCCGTCAAAGCGCGGAGGCAGACAGTGAGCCACGACGAACTGTCTACCCACACCCCCATCGCAGGCGCAGCCGAGCAGAGTAATTATGCTCCGACTTACGGCCCACCAACATGAACTGACACGGAGCCCCCGCCTTACCAGCCGGAGCCCGTCCAAATGTAAGGAAAGAAGTACGAGCGCCTTGTCGAACAAAGCGTAGCGCCAACGCCAGCCAATACCACTGCCAGCACTAGAAATTCCCTAAAAATAACAATAAAACTGAATATGGAACAACAACATACGCATAATAAGTCCCAAACTCAACCTACCGCCTTTGAACCCTACAGCAAACAGCAATAAACAATATACCTAGCACTACACCGCGTTTGAAACCCATAAAAAAAAAACTTTACATACAGGCCCAAACTAGGAGAGAAAGAGAAAGCGTTTCGGGGGGGCCGAGGGGGGGGGGGGGGGGGGAATATATGGAAGAGAGGCGGTGTGGGAATGAGGGGAGTGAGTGAGAGGGGGGGGGGGGTAAGAGAGAGAGAGAGAGAGGGAGGGAGAGGGAAAGAGGGGGGGAGGTGAGAGGGAGAGGGAGAGAGGGGGGAGGTGAAAGAGAGAGGGAGGGAGGAGGGTGAGAGAAGGAAAGAAAGAGAGGGGGGGGGTGAAAGAGAAAGAGAGAGAGAGGGAGGGGAGGTGAGAGGGAGAGGGGCGAAAGGGAGAGGGAGGGAGGAGAGGTGAGGGGGAAAGAAAGAGAGGGGGGGTGAAAAAGAAAGAGAAAGAGAGAGAGAGGGAGGGGAGGTGAAAGGAAGAGGGAGAGAGGGGGGGAAGGTGAGAGGGAGAGAGGCGAAAGGGAGAGGGAGGGAGGAGAGGTGAGGGGGAAAGAAAGAGAGGGGGGGTGAAAGAGAAAGAGAAAGAGAGAGAGAGGGAGGGGAGGTGAAAGGAAGAGGGAGAGAGGGGGGGAAGGTGAGAGGGAGAGAGGCGAAAGGGAGAGGGAGGGAGGAGGGAGGGAGGAGAGAGAGAAGGAAAGAAAGAGAGGGAGAGGAGGGAGGGCGAGAGAAGGAAAGCGAGTGAGAGAGGGGGAAGAGAAGGAAAGAAGGAGAGGGGGGGGGGGGGGGGGAGGAGAGAGAGAAAGAAAGAGAGAGAGGGAGAGGGGGGAGGGAGGGTGAGAGAGAGTGTACGAGGGGGGGGGGGGCCAAGGCCCCACAATCCACCGCCAGATTAAAACACAACAATCCAACCTCACTTTACCAGCACACTAACCCCCTAATGAAAACGTTCTGTGAGCAGAATCCAAACATATTCATCCTGTCCACTTCCGCCCCCTACCGCATTCCTAAATAAACTCCACCCTCCCCTTAACAATGGACGCTTGGTGCCCTCCCAAGATGGACGCCGGCGCCCCTGCTAAGATGGACGCCCCCTCGCGAGACATCCCGAGAGCCCCGTCATGCCATGACGTCAGCACAGTTAGCTTAGCTTCGCTAGCCACGTCGCGGGCCGTCAGACCGCGCA
This sequence comes from Notolepis coatsorum, assembly GCF_963971535.1. Taxonomy (NCBI): domain Eukaryota; kingdom Metazoa; phylum Chordata; class Actinopteri; order Aulopiformes; family Paralepididae; genus Notolepis; species Notolepis coatsorum. The sequence continues at coordinate 91,120,577 of NC_140180.1, forward strand.
CCCTTACGACGTCACAACCGGCGACCATTTTAGCCGTTAGCGCGGCTAGGTAGCATTAGCTTAGCTTCACCCATGATCCCATAAAAACGCTTCCCAACGACCCATCGACCCGTCCCGCCGCGCGGGCCGTCTCCTTGCAATGTTAATATAACACCACATTCCCCACAACAGAATCCTATTTCCCTCAAAACGCCAGTGTAGTGATCTAAACAGAAATACAAAAACATAACAGCCCTCAGGCCGCCTCAAAACACTAGTTTGACCCCTCTGTCGTCACCACCGGCGAGCTTAGAACGACTTCCGGGTCCCCGTCTAGATAATCCCAATCACCTTAAACATTATATATCTATTTTATCCGCCACGAATATGAAAACTTTTAAGTGCCTTACACATCCCCGTAATCTCAAGACACTATCGATCGACCTTATACATTTGACCCTATGCCTATTTGTCCTGCCGTATCCCCCGGCGCCTCAGAGGCTAATACAACAGCTAACCGCTGCTGCGTTCCACGGGCCCCACGGCCAATCGGTGACTTAAATCACATAATAATACAACTATATTCTCATACGTACCACCAATCATACCTAACCATAGCCATTCTTCAACCATTGCAATCATACACGCTTCCTAACCGCAAATAAAAATACAAACCTCCATTCACGCACATATTATCGTCTCTCGAACGTCGCACGGCAGCGCGACTAGTAAACACGAGACCAAACGTAATCGCACACACTTTTATACTGAATGTTTAAGCTTACCATAGCTTCATAATCGAATTCCCACTAAGTACTTATCAGTCATCTCGACCGAATTGTTTTTAAGCACATTGTTTTCGTATCACAGCGCACGTAATTCAATCAACATGCCGGTTTCGCTCAAGATTAAAAAGGGATCTCCGGACCCAATTCGATATTATACCTAAGGACGAATATATATCTTCATTTAATTCGGCCGATTGGTTCCCGCAGACACGTCCTGACTATCACGCGATCAGCCAGTAAACCATTCTATTATTGAGCCTCTTGAACACACCGGCACCCCTACCATCTATTAATTACTACGTGTTATTCCTGTAATCGCACAGACCAAGTTCCCCGATCATGCAGGGGCCAAACTCATCTTTACCATACCTGATTTGCATGTTCTAAATAACAACAGAGCTCTTCTTATACACAGCTCTCTCCCCATTCAGAACAAAAAAATCTTAATCAACCATTACCCGCGCCCTCTTCCTGAGAATAATTTTTAGGGAATTTATATACTCAGAACGCGCCCCTGTCGCACACACCAGATCGCCGCGCTTCCTAGCCTGAAAAGCCTTTTACCTGCCGTCATGCGACGCTACATCCCATTACACCATGATCAGATAGTCTGTGCCCCCAATACGTCATCATATTACAACAATATGAGGTCTTTTAACTACTTCACCTAATTCTACATGAAGCAATTGCTTTACCCAACCCCTCGTTGTTCGAACTGAGCAGCCCATTCTTCTTCAACACTCACCTCTCTCACAGGAACGAAGCTCACGCAGTTGTGTCCTCCGTCGTCCGCTGATGAGGTTGATGAGTGAAAAAAAATATTCTCGTCCAGGGCCGCCACTTGTTCACGGGTCAAACGGCACCAAAATGAAGTGGATTTCCCAAGCTATTTCGGTTCTGCTCTGCTCAGAACCGGGTTGCGTTAGTACTCTGCGTTGTGATTCAATACTTTAAAGCTCTGGGAATCACTTCTGTTCAAACTGAGCGGTGCAGGCAGAAGGAATTAGGAGGGAAAAGGTTATATATCAGTTGTTTAATCAAAGTTTAAGAGTTGATACAAATTACAATAAGAAATGGATTCTGCAATGATATAAGGGTACTCAAGTACTATGCCACTGATCCCTTACACCAGACTAATAAAGAGAATGCTAGTTATTGAGTTGTTGAAAGTCTCTGTTCTCTGTTTGATAACAAAGAGTTGGTTTTCCCTCCAAAAAGTCCTTTGTTCTTGCCTGCCTGCTGCCTTGTGGATGAGATGGTAGAGAGGTCTTGTCGTGTCGGTTGGGTTGTTCCGAGTCCTTCTTTCCCCCATCACACCCCATTATATCCCCAAGGCCCAGTGCCTCGGAGTGATGACCTCATCACATTCTTTCCTCCAATGCCAGGCCGGCTTAGCTTGCATTTGAAAATAGGGGTTTGGCTTATAGGCCAAACCCCCTTCACATTAACCCAGAGAATATTTTCCCTGTATTTTTACTTAAACACATTACTTAAATACTTTGATGAACCTCAAGATATATTGATTACATAAACACAGATAATCATACTTAAACACATTACTTGTACAAATTACAATAATACAGTTTTAGTATGACTTCATAATTATTACCACAATGTAAAACACTTTTAATTATATTTTGTGTGTGTGTGTGTGTGTGTGTCCTCTGATTGTGTGAATGTGTGTATGTGTGTCTATGTGTGTGCATGTGTCCTCTGATTGTGTGAATGTGTGTATGTGTGTCTATGTGTGTCTGTGTGTGTGTGTAATCAGACCTTTGATGGTCACATGTAGCCATCAATATGTGACCTAATCATTGTCTTTGGCAGACCAGTTGGCCCTTTGATGTCTCCTAAAAGGAGACACATGTTTCTCTAGAATTTCCTGCCCTTTGTTCTTACACACCCCCTAAGGGGAAGTAAGTATTACCCCAGCTGCCACTATATGCAAATGCCCTCCTGGAGTGACCACAAGGTCTTGGTGACACAATATGAACTATAGTTAAGGGCCAATTGTTTCTACACATTAGTTTGATTTGAAATCCTATCATGATGATGATCTATGTCCCAGAATCTACCACATGATGCACCTAGAATGTTCATCTGGGTCCTCAGGTGGACATTCCGGTGATGCCATCTCAGGCTGCTGGGGCTGTGTGTTGGCATCCTGTGCCATTGTTCATTGGGTACCTCGGTCTGTCCCTTTTGTTTGTAACAGGTGACGTCGGTTAGCGTCTGTATTCCTGACCTTCATCAGTACGAATGTGGTAGGACCTTTCAGCGCCTGCTGGTTGAATGACAGTGGCGGGCTTCCAATGTCCATTACTCTGTTGGAAACGGACGGCGTCTCCATCTCGCTGTGTTCTGGTTTACAACCTGTGGTCGTAACTGCTGACTTGTGGTAGGGAGGGTTGAGCGTAGGCGTCTGCTCATGAGTAGTTGTGCGGGTGACTTGAGGTTGTCAACTGGTGTATTTCTGTATTCTAACAGACTCAGGTATGGGTCCTTATTGTCTACTCTAGCCTTCTCTAGCAGTGACTTTGCAATCTGGACTCCCTTCTCTGCGAGGCCATTTCTCTGGGCATAAGTAGGACTGCTAGTTACGTGGATAAAGTCCCAGTCCTGTGCGAATGTCTTAAATTCACTGGAGCTATAGCATGGGCCATTGTCACTGACTATGGTCTCTGGTATGCCTAGCCTTGCAAACTGAGCTTTGAGCATTCGTACGACGGCTGATGTAGTGGTGCTGCGTAGTTTGTCTACCTCAATATACCTGCTATAATAGTCTACTGTGACTATGTAGTCCTCTCGATGTAATGTAAAGAGGTCTGTGGCAACGGTCTGCCATGGTCGGTCAGGTATCTGGTGAGATATCATTGGCTCTTTGGGGTTGGAGTTACGATACTGTTGACATGTGCTGCATGAGCCTATCCTTTCCTCTATCTGTCTACCCATTCCAGGCCAAAATAACACATCCCTCGCCCTCTCTTTAGACTTTTCTATACCCTTGTGGCCTGTGTGTATGCGTGTTAACATGTCCTGTCTCAGCGTGTGTGGCACGATAATCTGCTCATCCTTAAAGAGGACGTCATCCATCACTGTGATCTCTTCTCTGTGGTTCCAGTAGTCGGCGACACTGGGTGGACAAGTCTTTCCTGTCTCGCAGATCTGTCTCAGAGCGATGAGCTGTTGGTCTTGAGCGGTGGCTGCTCTGATCTCAGTCATTTTGTTGTCGTTCACTGGCAGGGTGCTCAGGAATGTGTGTACTTGTGCGTCCATACCCTCACTCAGTGTGTGGTCGTGGTAGGTGATAGACTTTCTCGACAGGGTGTCTGCCACTGGAATGTCTTTCCCTGGGCGGTGCATGATGACGATGTCATACCTTTGGAGTTGCAGTATCATGCGCTGCAGGTGCGGCGGCGCAGCGGCCAGCGATTTTCTGAGGAAAGGATTCGAGTGGCTTGTGGTCTGACTCTACCACTACCTGTCGGCCATACAGGTACTGGTGGAATCTCTTACATCCGAAAAGGACAGCATACAGCTATTTTTCTATGTGCGCATAGTTCTCTTTGGTCTTGTTCAGAGCTTTTGAGGCGTATGCGACTGGCTTACCGTCCTGCAGTAAAACGGCGCCTAGTCCGATTTTTGAGGCGTCGACCTGGGTTTGGTGTGGTCGAAGTATGTGAGGACGGGGCCTGGCTCACGGGTTATGAACTCTTTCATCTGTTGGAACGCTTGGTCATGCACAGAGTCCCACTGGAATTCACTGCTTTCCTTCACGAGTTGGCGCAGTGGCACGTTCATGTCGGACAGTCCTGGAGCAAACATGGAGAGGTATGTGACCATTCCTAGGATCGTTTCCAGCTCAGCCTTGTTCTTCGGAACCTGTATCTTCCATGCACTGTGTTAAAAGTAGTTAACTTTGATGATTGTTCAGTCAGCTTGATCGCCAAGTAACCCGATCTTGTGTCGAGTACACTGAAGTACTTTGCTCCGGCAAGCTTTGGTGTTATGTCGTCCAATGTTGGGAGCGGGTAGTGTGGCCTCTGGATCGCCTTGTTGAGGTCTCGGGGGTCCAAACACACTCGTAGCCTACTGTTGCGTTTTTTCCACAACCACAAGGGAGTTGACCCAGTCTGTGGGTTCTGTCACTTTCTTAATGACTCTTGACTTCTCCATGCTCTTTGAGACGACCACGGAGAGAGAATGGAATGCGTCTGGGGGGGTATACAACTGGCGTTGCCACTGGGTCTATGCTGATACTGCATTCCCCTGGGAATAGCCCAATACCCTGAAACACACCTGAAAACTCATGTCTGACGTCAACAGGGCTCTCTGCCTGTTTATGGTTCTCTAACTGTGCATCCACAACGTGTATCATTTTTACTAACTTCAGATCTAGGCATGCTCTTAAACTCAATACAGGGGGGGAATCAGTGGTTACAACATCAAAATCCAACATTTGTATTTTTTCTTTATGCTTACATGTGATTTTGCATGACCCTTCTACCTTGAGTGCATGGCCACCATATCCTGAGAGTTGGCTGGATGGTGGGCCTAGTGCCACTTTTCCGTACATCTGACGGAAGGTTGCTGTTGGCATTACATTCGCTTGGGCACCAGTGTCAATTTTGAACTTGATTTTGTGCTTGTTGACTTTTCCAACTTCCAATTCGGCAAACGCCTGTTCTCGCTTTGTGTCTGCGTGCTCCGTTACGATGGAGTCCATGAACCATTCATCGTCCTGCTGCGCACAGGTCACATTCACCTGATACCTCGTGCACGTTTTTTATGAGCCTTTTAGAAAAATCCCTCATAGTATATTTCTTGTTCCAAGTGCGCATCTGGAAGGGAGAATATACACTGAACAAAAATATAAACGCAATACTTTTGTTTTTGCTCCAATTGTTCACAAGTTCAAATCAAAGATCTAAGCCTTTTTCTATGTAGACAAAAGGCGTATTTCTCTAAAATTGTGTTCACAAACTTGTTTAAATCTGTGTTAGTGAACACTTCTCCTTTGCCGAGATAATCCATCCACCTGACAGGTGTGGCATATCAAGATGCTGATTAGACAGCATGATTATTGCACAGGTGTGCCTTAGGCTGGTCAATAATAAAAGGCTGCTCTAAAATGTGCAGTTTTATCACACAGCACAATATGCCACAGATGTCGCAAGTTTTGAGGGATTGTCCAATTGGCATGAATGTCCACCAGAGCTGTTTCCCATGAATTGAATGTTAATTTCTCTACAATAAGCCGTCTCCAAATTCGTTGGGAGGCCGGTTGGATGTACTGCCAAATTCTCGGAAACGAATCGGAGGCTGCACACACAACACACACACATTTTTCTTTATTGAATTATGAAACAAGTTCATCAAACGAAGGGGAGATGCAAAGGTAGGTCACACAGTCCCCAAACACGACCCGGTATAGAACCCCTAAAGACTTCCCTCACGTGAACCACTACCAGCCAGGTGCTAAAACAGCATAGCACTCTGGACTAAGACTAAACAGTGCATGCTAATACACAGCAAGCCCCAGAACCTCACACCAGGGGGCTACACACCAGGCACCGTATTACACACTTCAGAAAGGAGCAGTGGAATGAAAGCCCACATGTACAGTCTGTCCCACACCTACCTTCCCACGTTTCTCTCCTAATATTAAAACCACCAGAGGTGAAAAGTAACTAAGTATTTTTTACTAGGGCTGTCAAAGTTAATGTTGATGTACGAAACAAAATAAAATGAATGAATGAATGAATAACTTTGGAGATTAATTTAAATTATTTAAAGCATTAAAATAAATGTATCTAGATTAATCTATGGAGTGAAAAATCGTCAACATTCTGAACTTTCAGCAGTATAGTTGATTGTTCTTTTTTGCATTGACTCACCTTTTTAAAAATCATCTGACATGAAGATGGAACACATTTTTGTTGTTAATATGATTTAAATTACTGGTAGTTCATACAAGACATTATCGTCCTCTAAGCCAATCTGCACTTTAACATAGGCCTGGGAGAGAGAGAGAGAGAGAGAGAGAGAGAGAGAGAGAGAGAGAGAGAGAGAGAGAGAGAGAGAGAGAGAGAGAGAGAGAGAGAGAGAGAGAGAGAGAGAGAGAGAGAGAGAGAGAGAGAGAGAGAGAGAGAGAGAGAGAGAGAGAGAGAGAGAGAGAGAGAGAGAGAGAGAGAGAGAGAGAGAGAGAGAGAGAGAGAGAGAGAAGGCTGTTTGAACATGGCAGGAGTAGAGTAATGTGTCATAACAGTTTTTCTTAGTAAAGACCCCAACACTGCCTGTTACAGTCCTGGTGTGTCCTTGAACAGTCTTAGGATATCCTGCAATCGTCTGATGCATTCTTGGGCTGTCCTTACTGTCCTTGGGAATCCTGCCAGTGTCCTGGGGTGTGTGTGTGTCCTAGGCTACTACGGTTCTCTGGTATATCACTGCAGTCCTGGGATGTTTCACTACAGTTGTCAGGTATATTACTACAGTTTCACTATTAATTCTTAGGGTGTTATACCTCCATTCTGGGGTTTATTATTAACGTCCTTTGAACTGTAGAATCATAAATTGTAGCTTGATTTGTTATTTTGGTGGTTCAAGACCATAGAAGTAAGGCCTCTCAGAGCGCAGCCACGGGGCGGAGAGCTGCCTCCTGTCAGTAATCTGAGGAGACCCAGAGGACGCTACGGTCTTTAAGCCAGTTATACACTCAGAGGCTTAGGTACTCAAGACAACAAACAAACAAACAAACAAACATTCAGTCCACCAGCTAGAAGTGACAGATAGATTGACACAGACCCAGACAGACCCCCCCACCCACACACACACACACACACACACACACATTTAATATCTTTATTTGTTCACATTTTAGACAAAGATCCTTTATTAACACAAACAATAATAGATGCACAAACCTTTGGAATCTCAAAACAAACACATGTATCCAAATCCGAGTTTATGCAGCAGCCAAAAAGCTAAGGCAGAAAAGCCAAAAAGCTAAGGCACTGGCAACGTGCCTTAGCTTTTTGGCGTGGACATTCCTGCCATCTGCAGCCCCGTCAAAACTGTCTGTGGACACACACACAGGGGCGTAGCTGTAGATTCTGGGCCCCATGAAAGAATGTATTTTGTATTTTTTTTTGCCATTTATTTATTGATGAAAACGCATAATATGGTTTCTACCTATACATTCGGATCAGCAGTTCAGCACCTGCACTGTTGGTGGGTGAGCCTAGTAAAGGATGTTGCATTGCGTTCATCTTCAATGAATGGACCAATGCCATAGTCTACCAAAGAACCTTGAGTCGCACTAGGCTGGGAACAACCCTGGGTCAAGTGATAGTAAACTGGACTGGACGAACAACATCGATGCCCTACAGGAAGGGACATAGCAGACTGTTCTTCCTGGGAGGGCTCATGTCTTTTAATGTCTGCTGCAGATGTTCTACCAGTCTGTATGGTTGCTGGTGCCCTCTTCTTCGCTGTGGTATGCTGGGGGGGCAACACCAACACACACAAAATAAACAAACTGGTCAAAAAAGCAAGCTCTGTGGTGGGAGCGGACCTGGACAGTCTGAATCACATTTTTTTTCTCTTTTTTTTTCTACCATAAACAGAAGTTCCAAGTTTTAATACTCTTATCAACATGCGAGTCAACAAATGCTTGCTTTATGCAGCCATTTAACACAAAAGGATGACCCTCATGCATTGCAAATATGCATCAAATTCAAAACAGAGTGATGCACAAAATAACTTAAAAGAAAATAATAATTTAAAACAATGAATAAAGTGTGCATGAAATAATAGGGGAAAGAAAACGTTAGGAACTTGTTACATTCACCTACACAAGGGCTGAGTAATCACCCCCCCCCCCTCTCTCTCTCTCACACACACTCTCCCAGCTCTCTTTCTCTCTTGCCCCTTCCTCATCTCTCTCACCCCCCCTCTCTCTATATATCTCACACACACACACACACACACACACACAACACACACACACACACACACACACACACACACACACACACACACACACACACACACACACACACACACACACACACACACACACACACACACACACACACACACACACACACACACACACACACACACACACACACACACACACACACACACACACACAGAGAGAGAGAGAGAGAGAGAGAGAGCAGGACTGGTAGTGTAGTGGAGCCCTTTATCAGGTGATAATGAGCGTTTTATGTGCTGTGAAACAGCTGGTTTTATGTGAGAGTCATGTACAGTAAGTTATATGGTTTTATGTGAGAGACATGGTACAGTAAGTTATATGGTTTTATGTGAGAGACAGTAAGTTATATGGTTTTATGTGAGAGACATGGTACAGTAAGTTATATGGTTTTATGTGAGAGACAGTAAGTTATATGGTTTTATCTGAGAGACATGGTACAGTAAGTTATATGGTTTTATGTGAGAGACAGTAAGTTATATGGTTTTATGTGAGAGACATGGTACAGTAAGTTATATGGGGTCAGTTCAGAAAAGGCTTAGCCAGCACATTATCCCCTTTCAAATTTCTAATCATCATCACTTTTATCAAACGACGAAACTGTTGGAAAAATGAACCACTCATTATCAGGCACAATGGTCATGATTAATTGTGATATATTCTTATAATCTTTACAAGAAAGCTACTGATCTGTGGCGTAGATGGCTAATGACCCAGATTTGTTTACATGCTGGATGCCAGTGTTGTAGACGTGTCACTAAATCTTGAGTCCGAGTCGAGTATCGAGTCCCCAGTGTTCGAGTCCGATTCCAAGTTCGAGTCACCAAAGAAGAGCCTGAGTCGAGTCCGAGTCGAGTTCCCATTACCCTAGTATGAGTCCAAGTCTTCAAGGTTGAGTCCACTCCACTCTGGCAGTCAAAGAGCTGACATACAAATAAAAAAGGTCTACATTAAACATAACTGACCACCATTTCAAAGGGAGTTTATTTACTTTGTGACACAATACAAATGATTAGGGCCTATTACTACTACTACTACTACTACAAAAAAAAAAGGATTAATCAATTAACAAGTCCGAGTCCGAGTTTGCACCTTCCAATCAGAATGCAGTCAATGCTCGAGTCCAAGTCCATGTCTTAGTCATCAGTGCTCAAGTCCAAGTCGAGTCACGAGTCCTGCAAATCACTTGAGTAGTACAACACTGCTGGATGCAAACAAACAAACAAAAAAACAAACGTCTGTTTCAGTATTTTATCTCTTGTCCAACTACACAACAGCTCCTACAAAAGGGAAGTGTTTTCAGAGGAGCCTGTTTTGATGCATAACTTACTATAATAAATATATACCGCATCATCACAAAATCTTGAATCTTGAATCGATTGTCGCCCGTTATTTGCACGGCAGTCGACATATTCGCCCTTGAGGAAGCGGAGATGCGAGAGTGGTGGGGCGCACGTGTCCGATAAGCCGGGCTCGTTAGCTATGCATAACCACAAGACCTGCGAGAGAATTGATCACATAAGTTATGCTATTCTATTTAGCACTGTATTAATTATGGGATCAATTCTACCTCGGAAGGCTGTTGATCTGAATGAAGATCATGATTCATTGAACTGCTTAAGGACAACAAGGCTGATGACGCAGGGTGTTGTTCCCAAACAGGTCTGTGTCCTTCAGAATGTAGGCTGACTCACAGCAGAACCACCTCGTGTCTCAGCCCTCCTCTGTCCTTCAACTGAAACATGTTCCTTCCTGTATCAAATAATAATAATAATAATAGAGAAAAAGCACCCTAAACCTTTCACTACCACACTACAGAAGGTTATCCTTTCACTACCGCACTACAGAGGGTTAACCTTTCACTACCACAATACATACGGTTAACCCTTTCACTACCACACTACATAAGGTTAACCTTTCACTACCACACTACATAAGGTTCTATTTCATTCTGGTTTCCGCTTAGCGTCATTCTGCACTAACCTCACTTCGTGCCTAGCACTGAATAAAAAACTCCACAATGTACCTTTACATACCGACATCCGTCTGGCCACACCCCTATCCGCTTACCTTCATAAGCAGGTGTGTGGTCACCTACTCGCCTCCTTCTTCACTTTCACCACAAGGAAGTGCCTTGGTATATACCCACACTTGACGAGGTTGTTTAGTCGAAGAAAGTTGGAAAACAGAAGAACGGGAAGATACGTTGACTATTTTCGAGAAAATACAGCGATATTGTCTTCGTCACTGGAGTGTCTGGAAGATGATGATCATTCTGACCTCCACCGGCTTTTTCGTATTAGGGGCTCGCGCCGCTGATATACTCCCCAACTGCAGTCCTCCTTGCTGTGACTGGATGGGTATTGACCCTCCGGTCATACAGCTGGACTGTGGGAGAAACTGGATGTTTTCGTATATGGGTGAGTACTGTTTTGCTTGCGAGCGCTAGTTGTCGGTTAACGCTTGGGGGTTAGCTGACAATTTTACGGAAGCCGACCCCGGACTGGGGTCCTCTGCTTGGCTTCTTAAGCGGCGGACGGAGGATCTTGGTCTGACGCCCATGATGGTCAACCTAGTGGGCCGCGACCGAGACCTGGTTTGAACCCGGGATTCTCTGGCCGAGCGGATGCTTCTCTGTCCCGTGCAGGCCCCATCTTTCACATGAATGTGGAAGTACACCCTAACGAGGAAATGTGGGCATGGATCTTCTTTATCGGTAGTTCCATGCTCAAGTCGGCTGCAGCCCGGATGGGAATTGTGCTGGCTCCGCTGTATGTCTGGTAAATCACTGTTGAAAACTGTGTTTGACATTTCTTTTTCTCTTCCCTCTTAGGATGGGGAGGGACTCAGGCGGCGGCCTGTCTGAAGTGTGGCTTATTATGTCGTTGTGTACAGTTCAGGTGTTAGCTGCTTTGCTGGCGTGCTAGTTTATGGCCTACTGTGTTAGCCAGTCAGCTGTTAGCTGCGGCGCTAGCTTGTTGTGTTCACTAGGCTAGTAAACATTAGCTTGTTGCTATCAGTCGGTCGGCTGTTAGCTTAATGCTACACTGTTGAAACGTTACTGTGACTATAACATGCCTTAAACACTCTGACTACGACGTCATCTTTGACAGAGGATGTTAGTCGACCCTACACCCGGGTGCCAGTGCCAGCGAGGACTTCGTCAACATGGAGAACGGCGGCTGGGTGGCGTAGCGGACATGCCCTCGTCACCAACGCAGGAGATGCTGGGTTCAACTCGGTGTCCCGTTAACCAGTGTTGCAGTTCTCTCGGCCTGCGCTCAGGGTGAAGGTAGGAGTCCTGACCGGACTTTAAACACTTCTTCTTTTCTTCCCTTCTAAATGTTTTGTAATAACGATGTTTTCAAAACATGTGTTGCTGCAATACATTGAGGATACGACGCGTGTTGTGTGTGAATTGTCTTGTCACTGGTATAGCTTCTCTCTCTGTAGTAAATCGGCGTTGTTTTTTACATGTGTAAAAATGAACTGGTTTGGTTGTGATGAGAACATGTGTGTTCATGTAACGTTGTACCGTGGGTGAACTCACAACTAAGAGGTTAGTTAACCTGTGAAGCTATGCTTAGTGACATGTGATTGAGGAATGAATTGTGGTAATATTGACATTGAATTTCATAACTAATATGTGTGAATAATTAGAGAATCCATAATGTAAAAGCAGGGCTTAGCCAAAAGTGATATTATTGGTGTTAGATAGACATTCCAAACCAACCCCCTCTCAGGGTAAGACTGGATTAGAGAAGAACAGTTGCAGGTCATAAAAGCCCCACGCTAATGTAATCAGGGGACAACAAAGACTATGTAAATAAGTCACACCCCACAGACGAAACGGTGACTCACTCTAACTAGCAGATACCAGCACAAACTGGCTAAATATAATTCTGACACATCCAAGGAACTATTAAGTCAGCATACTTTATATAGGAAATCTGGTATTAAAATATGTAACTTATTACATTAACCATATCAATTTAGAAGGTAACTTACAAAGAAGAATACCATTTAGAATGTCACCTGATTATGAAAGTAATAGTGTTATTTCACTCTTGTTATAAATCCTGGTATATTTATCACAGTTATATTATAAAGATTCAGTCTGGTAAATAAAGGTTGGTGCGGTCTCCTGTGGAGTTTGGTATCAGCCTAGAAGCAATGACTGGACTGGGGTGATATTAGAAGTCTATAGGTCATTGCATGAACCATGTACATTGGAAAATCAAAATGGTACACGAAGGAATGTTAAAGTGTTGGATTCATTCAGAGGAGACCTGAGCAGCCAAGGAGGGGGGTCATCAAAAGCGCCCTCCTCTGTACTCATCAAGAGGCCACACCGACGGGGGCCACCAGCAGACGCCCCCTCTGTTCACTGAAGGAAGACACCGGCAAGGAGATCGAGGAGGGGGGGGCCAGCTAGCCCCCACAGAGGAAATCAGGGGGGGGCGGACCGCCTCCCCCAGAAGATTATCTGAGGAGAACTCCATATATAGAATTAAGAAAGCTGATTGGACCAACGTATTATTAGAATAATGTGCTACTCTTGGGGGAAATCAGAGTATAAATAAGAATGTAGAGGAGAGAGAGAGGAGGCCAGCCCACCGACCCGTCCCCAGGGGGTCGGGCTGAGCCTCCATCCATCCACCAGAGAATGTGCTGTTATACATGTGAGTAGAATCATGGACTCATTCTTGTTGGTTAGAATAACATGTACAGATTCCTACCTTAGACCAGGTTGTGCCCATGTGTATGGCTTAGTACATTCTCGTTTCATACATAACATGACTACTATTTATGTGCAGAACTGTCTTGATGTGAAGAAGCCACCGTGTCTGGGCTATTTTGATTATATAAACCTCATCAAACCTTTTGTACAACCATGTATTATGATGAATAATTCCTATATGTAACTGATTGCTAATCCACCTTGGGCCCTTTGGCAAATAAATCAGTTGAGTTGAAATATAGTTCCTTTTGTCTGGACTGCACGTTTATTTCTCATCTGACTAAGTCAGGGGAGGAGACCATGTTTCTATCACTCTCCTTTTCCTCCTTCCAGTTAGCAACCTTATTGTGCTGCAAATTACTAAGGTATTGTATATAATATATACGACAGAATCTTTTTTCTCAGCCTGTGATGACAATGAACAGCATGTTCACACATTAACAGAGGTGCCTGTTCACCTTGGTCGTATCAAGGGTAAGATAGGAGGGGTGACCCCCCCCCGGTTTCCCTGGGGCTTCCCCCCCCTCCTCTCAGACATGTTTGGTTACAATATATTGTGTCACTGTGTTTGTGGGGATACGATGTAACCCTCAGCTTAAGTTGCTGGGGTTGTGCTTTCCGCTTGAGAAACTATTTTTTCCTAAAGAAAAGGTTGTTTGGTCGCTTAGCAAGGTCTGTGGCCATTACATAATCGAGGACTTCTGTCTTCTCTCGTTATGAAAAACGGCGTTCCTCTGTAGTAAGAGTGTACTTTTGCCATTTTTTGTTGTGATGAAGGGTTGTGTGTGTCGTTGTGATCTACAACTGGGTTAGGTTTGGCCCACAGTAGCACATGTGTAAGTCTGGACCGGGGCTCTTAAAGGGGCCCTCTCTGTTCTGTGTTTTTTCCTTAGTAAAACTCAGGTAGCAGGTTAGCACATGAGCTATGTGAAGCTGTTAGATGCTTCATGTAGCATGCTATGACTGTGTCATGCTCTACTTGTCATTACATCGTATCAGGGGTGAGGGGTCATAAAGGGGTGAACTGGTAATCCTTCCCTCCCCTTTTCTGATTGGTCAGGGGTTAAAACTCCCTGTCCTTCAAGGTTCCTGTCACGTTGCTGTTCGGCACGTTACAGGGTAAGGGGGGGGGGGGGTTTCCTGGTCCCACGCCCTGAAAGATCGGGCGTGTGCACCGCGGAAATTCCCCCGCCATAGAGTACGTCACTGAGCGCGTCTCTATTGGTAAGACTTCCGTGGGTTGTTCAGGTCCATGTTATGGATCTGTTTGAGGGAGTTGTCAGAGCTCCTCCTCACGAAGCTCCTCCTCAGGGAGAAGTGCCTTCTGTGAGTTCGGACTCTCCTTCCCAGTGAGGGAGCCTCCTCAGAGTTTCAGAGCCTCCTCCTCAGATTGTCAAGGTGAGTAGAACTTCAAAAAAGGAGTTCTGCTCTATTGTGTGTGTATTCGATTCAATTCGATTATTGAGTGTGTATTGGTTCAGTGCCTCCTCCTCGGAGAGCCCTAACCCAAGTGTTACATAGCTCAATGTTGCAATATTTCTTTTCAATCTATACAGCTCGCGTGGGAAGTCTCTCTGGGGATTCCCGTCTCCTCCCTGTGGTGAGGGTGGCGGGATGTAAAAATTTAAAAAAATTTACCCTCAGCTGCGTCACGTGGGATTCATGTCAGTCTGTGTTTCTTTCTTTTTTAAATAAAAAGAGGAAAGAACGTGAAGCACGACGGCTCTTTGTCGTTCTCCCAGGCGACTTGGAGGAACAATGTCTGGTGTCTTGTTAGACTATCCATTGATGTGTTTGGGTCTCGATGCGTACATAGTGCTGGCTCTGGGTGTTTCTGATAAGAATCACGCAGGAGGCTAGTACGCCTTGGTTGCTCGTTATTAAAACAGCGTTTTTATAGGGCAACTGGGATGGAGTTTGTCTCTTCCGAGCGCCAGTTTACTAGGTTGTCTCGATGAATTCTCGTTCATATCTGGGGGATGTTAACGGAATAGATCAGAACATAGGTAGAGGGGTCTCACGCCCTTGGTGTGGGCCACAGAGCGCGGTACAAACGGGACCGTCTGGGTGGCGCCCTCTTTTCATGTTTTAGATCGAAACGCATACCTACCCCCTCTCCTGGAGTGGGCATGTCGGCGTGGTTAGGGCACGGGACTGGTTCTGGTCGCGCTGGTCCAGGTCAGTTAAGCCGTTGTCCGCCGGGGACGCAGATCTGCTGTTCTGGTACCCTGAGGGACTTGTGCTTTTTTCGGGGGGAAAAATGCCGGGTCGGCCCGGGTGTCACAGGGTTAGGCGTTATGGAGACCCTTTGTTGGGTACACGTTGTACCTGGCACTATCATAAAGGGGCTGGTTCTCCTTTCTTTCGCTCCTCTCTCACGCATGGCGAAGAGGGGGCTGTTGGGGTGGTCTTCTGGACCTCCTCTGGTAACCCTGTGTGCTTCCCGAGCCGCCGGGCCCGGTCCGAAGTAATGTTTCGTTGACCCGTAGGCCTGGAATAACCCTTTTTGGAAACTGAAACACTTGTACTGCGGTATAGCTGGTGTATGCCCGCAGGTGTGTTTTGGAGTTTTTTCTTGAGGAGTTATAGGAACAACCACTGTATGTGGTACCAAGAGGGTGGTTGATTCCCTGGTGTGTTGGAGCAGAGTCAACTCCCGGGTTACCCGGTTGAGTGTGCCCCTGCACGTTTATGACGTTTGCCAATCGTGTCAGCCTTCTCTGCCTCGACCCCTCTGGGTGGGGTTTTTTTGATGGAGGCTTTGTCATGGTGCGCAACAATGCCAGCATACGCCCCTTCCGCCGGGGTGCTGTTTTCAGTTGACCCCTTTGGCGCCTGTCTCGTCCGCAGTGCTCCAGGCTCGGGTCTACAGCCTGCTGCCTGGTTTCCCCGGTGCGCTGCCTGCTTCCGTTATGGTTAACCTTTTGAGTGTTCAAAGTTACGGCCATGCTGACTGCCTGTGTTGCAGGGTCAGTGTGCCAGGCGGCGTACTAGTGGGGGGAAGGGCCCGCTCTTGGAGGGGCCCTGTCCGAATACGCTGGCGATGTGGGGGGCGGTGTCACTAAGTGACCGCCTGGTGAGGTCTTGATGCTTGGCGTCGTTGACCTCTCCGGGCCCCCTTTTTCCAGGGGATCCAGTCCCTTCAGGGGGTCTGGGTCTTCCTTCGCGCTCCGCTGCTACGGCCTTGCCACGGGGTTGAGTTTGCTCTTGACTCCGTGATTTTGGGGGCAGTAACGAGGGTTGTTCCTTCCGTTCGTTCCCTGGTGGCATGCGGGTTGTGCGTGTGCGTAGTCGTGGGGTCAAGCCACGGTCTGCTCACCCTGTGCGTTGAGTTGCTCGAGTTCCTCTTCGCACGATCAGATCCGTCTCCCTCCCGTCCTCCAATAGGGAGGGTATCCTCCATTAGGGAGGGTCGGGGGGCTCGGTCCTCCCCGGTCTGATGGTTGTGGGGGGCCTCAGCGGGGTACATTTGTCGAGCTTCTGGCTTCCGCTCAGCTCCTGTTGTGCAGAATGAGGCTGAGCGGAAACCAGAATGAAATAGAACGTAAGGTTATGTATATAACCAAGTTCTATGAATACTGGTGACGCTCAGCGTCAGGACGCCACTGCGGCCCTTGACCTCGCCTTGTGGTGAAAGTTTGGGAAGGAGGCGAGTAGGTGACCACACACCTGCTTATGAAGGTAAGCGTATAGGGGTGTGGCCAGACGGATGTCGGTATGTAAAGGTACATTGTGGAGTTTTTTATTCAGTGCTCATGCACGAAGTGAAGTGAATCAGATGCAGGATGGCTCCTTCCAACTGGGCGAGCTGATCATGCTGTAAATCAGTCAGCTCCGTGCCGCCCGTCAATATCCCGGACATGAATCTCGCCAGCTGCGCAATGTTAGAAGTGGCAGCTAGAGATTGTGTTCCGGTGATAAATGACTGGTCGCTCCAAAATGCCAACCGCCTCGCCGATTTCCCTTGGGGAACCGGCTTCCGTAACGGCTCCCATACCACCTCAGGACAAAGGAGCGCCGCCATCGGCCTATCAAGCCGTGGCACGCCCTCCTTCATGCCGTCTACCAAACCCGCCACCCGCGTGACTTGCACGTAGGCGGGAGTAAGGCCCATGATGTGGGAGACCACCTGGCCCTGACGGACGTAGGCCGCCATTGAGGGGAAGAAAAATGGGTAGACAACGTCCACCCCTCTCACCGGGCGACGTTGGCATAGATTACCTATGAGATCGTCAGGGACAGGAACAGGCAGTGGCTGTAGCAGCGGCGCGCCGTTTGCGACTGCCGCCACCGCCATGAGCTCGGGGAACAAAGCACGCAGTTCCCCATGCATACTTTCCCCCTCCAAGCCTGCGTCCCTCACATGCAGCAGACTACTGGTCAAGGAGCCACATTCTGATGTGGCTGATAGCAGGGCATCCCGCCGCAGAGTCGGAGGTTCTAACCCAACATCCGCGGACGAGGAACCCCAAGGAGACATCTCACCCCTCTCCAGTGTTACCTGGACGGTCGGGAGACATGTCTCCACTGGGCCTTCAAAACAAGAACCTGTCCGCCTCTATCATGTAGTCCTCTGTTTCCATCGGCCATGTAGAGACAGACGCATCCTCATCCGGCTCCAGCAACTCACCAAAACCAGGCTGTTCACGTCTGCAAGCCACCATCTTGCGACGGGAGCGAGCTGACGCAAAAAGTTTGCGTCTCAAATCCCCCGCAACCAAAGGAGCCGGCCGCCCAACAGCGGACGACTCCCCGGAAGCAGAGGAACCAGAGCCGGAACCAGGCCATCGCACAGGAGACGGCACTGGTGCACCAGCTCCTTGGAGAGGCAAACTACCCATCGGACGCCTACCGGGGGTGGCTGCCGACCACGAGAGAGGCCTCAACCCCGCTCCAACATGCGCGACAGAGGCGGCGATGGAGAACCGCTGGTGAAGAGTGGCGTTGCGAGCGCGCCCCTCCGAAGTAGACATTATGACTTCGCTTTTTTCTTTCGAAATATATGAGAGAAGAAAAAAGCAATAAAAAATGTAAACACGTCTCAACTTTCTTCAGCTAACAACCTCGTCAATTATGGGATCTACCGAAGGCACTTTCTTGTGGTGAAAGTGAAGAAGGAGGCGAGTAGGTGACCACACACCTGCTTATGAAGGTAAGCGGATAGGGGCGTGGCCAGACGAATATTGGGATGTAAAGGTACATTGTGGAATTTTTTATTCAGTGCTCATGCACAAAGTGAAGTGCGTGCAGACTGACGCTGAACGGAGCCAGAATGAAATAGAACTGGGATATGAAGACACTATGACAGTAACCATGGTGATTTAACTGGGATATGAGGACACTATGACAGTAACCATGGTGATTGTACTGGATATGAGGACACTATGACAGTAACCATGGTGATTTTACTGGGATATGAGGACACTATAGTAACCATGGTGATTTAACTGGGATATGAGGACACTATGACAGTAACCATGGTGATTTAACTGCTATATGAGGACACTATGACAGTAACCATGGTGATTTAACTGCTATATGAGGACACTATGACAGTAACCATGGTGATTTAACTGGGGTATGAGGACACTATGACAGTAACCATGGTGATTTAACTGGGATATGAGGACACTATAACAGTAACCATGGTGATTTGACTGGGATATGAGGACACTATGACAGTAACCATGGTGATTTAACTGCTATATGAGGACACTATGAGATTAACCATGGTGATTTGACTGGGATATGAGGACACTATGACAGTAACCATGGTGATTTGACTGGGATATGAGGACACTATGACACTAACCATGGTGATTTGACTGGGATTTGAGGACACTATGACAGTAACCATGGTGATTTGACTGGGATATGAGGACATTATGACAGTAACCATGGTGATTTAACTGGGATATGAGGACACTATGACAGTAACCATGGTGATTTGACTGGGATATGAGGACACTATGACAGTAACCATGGGGGATATGAGGACACTGTGACAGTAACCATGGTGGTTTGACTGGGATATGCTCGGTCTCCCAGTGTGGAACGCCTGGTGCGGGGGATGGTGAGGAGGACGGAGTTGGAGGAGCGGAGTCCTCGTGCTGGAGTGTAGGGGTGGAGTAGGTTGGTCAGGTAGGAAGGGGCCAACCCGTGCAGGGATTTGTAGGTGAGGAGGAGGATCTTGTAGGGCAGTGGTTCTCAAACTTTTTACACCAAGTACCACCTGAGAACGTAGCTGGCTCTCCAAGTACCACCATATGACCGGCGTTAAAATACAGTCTATTCAGCTATGAATAGCAGGAGGCAAATGTATTCCTAATACCATTATGTATTGTTAACTTTTGTCAGACACAGCCACAATGTACAAAGGGATAGCACTAGAACTAGCAAACGCCTCCACACAACTCATACAATGCAAGGGGCATTGAGAACATAATAACTAACATTCTCACATAGCAAGTGAGAAAATTAAGAACAACTGTATTTCAGCAAATGTACTTAATTCTCCCTATCTCTCTCTCTCTGTCTGTCTGTCTGTCTGTCTGTCTGTCTGTCTGTCTGTCTGTCTGTCTGTCTGTCTGTCTGTCTGTCTGTCTGTCTGTCTGTCTGTCTGTCTGTCTGTCTGTCTGTCTGTCTGTCTGTCTGTCTGTCTGTCTGTCTGTCTGTCTGTCTGTCTGTCTGTCTGTCTGTCTGTCTCTCTCTCTCTCTCTCTCTCTCTCACACAGCAAGCGATTGTCCATCATTCTCACACACACACACACACACACACACACACACACACACACACACACACACACACACACACACACACACACACACACACACACACACACACACACACACACACACACACACACACACACACACACACACACACACACACAGACACACACACACACACACACACACACACACACACACACACACACACACACACACACACACACACACACACACACACACACACACACACACACACACACACACACACACACACACAATTATCTTGTTACAAAAACTTAATTTCCTGCATTCTGGTGCAGGCATTTTAAAATGTTTACCCTTTAAATGCTAGTGTTTGTGATGGGCATCACAAATTATTGTAAAAAAGAAAAGAAAACACATATTCAATAATTTTTTTTTATGTTTACCCTTTAAATGCCAGTTTGTGTGATGGCATCACAAATTATTGTTAAAAAAAACACACAAAGTAAAATATTTTCAATATATCAAATGCAAAGTACATTTTTCTGGGGGGGATTGTTACAGGCTAGGCATGTGTCAATGATTAGCAGCAACACAGATTTTGATGGATTTTTTGTAATGTCAGATTTTTTATCTGACATTACAAAAAATCTAAAAATAAATGGTTATGATCAGGGCTGAAGTTGAATTAAAGATGTATGACTGTTTAGACTGCATTACTCTCTGTCACAGTGATCTCCTGGTTGTTCCCCACTTAGGTTATCTAACTATCGCGCCACCGCAACCAGAAACACTGGCCTGGCCTGCTTCTAAGTTCAGTGGCCTGACTGCAAACACATTTTTACTGGATGTTTACTGTTAATGCTTGTGTGTCTAATTTGATGTTATGTTTAAAAAAAAAACGTAAAAAGAAAATTGTAAAAAAAAAATAAATAAAAAAAAAAAAAGCTTTTTTGTAAATGTTTTCAAGTACCACCAGCAGTACCACCAAGTACCACTAGTGGTACGCGTACCACAGTTTGAGAACCACTGTTGTAGGGGATTCGGTAGTTGATGGGGAGCCAGTGGAGTTTTTGCAGGGTGGGGGTGATGTGCTGCCAGGGTTTGGTGCGCGTGAGAACCCTCGCAGCAGAGTTTTGGACGTACTGTAAGCAATCCAGAACCTTCTTGGAAGCACCAAGAAGGATTCCGTTACAGTAGTCGAGGTGGGAAGTGATGAAGGCGTGAATGAGTGTTTCCGCTGAGGTGTCGGAGAGTGAGGGGCGGAGGCGGCAAATGGTTCTGAGGTGGAAGAAGGCAGATCTGGTTACAGACTTGACGTGAGGGTGAAATTAGAGGGTTGAGTCCAGTATTATGCCCAGGTTCCTTACCTCCGTGGAGGGGCAGATGGAGTAGCCATCCACGGAGAGAACAAGGTGGTCGATCTTTTGGATTTGGAGGAGGGCTGGGGAGGCTAATTCTGTCTTCTTGCTGTTGAGTTG